>NC_065517.1:10320429-10328074 GCF_006386435.1 Epinephelus moara | reverse complement strand
TTTCTCCTTCAGTAGCTCCCTCCACCTGGGAAAGGCAACCCCAATGCTGACCCTTGTTTTTTTAATTCGCCGGTCACGCTGCCTTTTTGATTCCCTTTTGCACTTTCTTGGCGACGAGGATTCCGTCTCCCGTGATGCTGCATAATACATGATCCTGCATTATGCTCAAAGAGTGGGACTTTGTTATGCGGCAGTAGTGCCGCTGGCCACTAACAGCTGTTAGTGGCGCAGTAATGCGAGGAAAGGGATGAGGTGTGTGAGGTTGAACCTCTTGTCAGTTGTCAAAGGACAAGACGTGATTGGTTTGTTCAGTCCTACGTTGTAAACACAGCCAGCATGGTGAGGAGGGGGTTTGTCAACTTGCGTCGCGTGTGTTTGTGTAGGAGCCTGAATGAATACTCCATGTAGTATCGGATGACATGGTTTCATCAGTGTTATCATAGCTTTTTGGTACACAGCGGCTACAGTTGTTGCAATACGTGTTTGAAACAGTGAGGCGCTAGAGTGCGCCATCTGTTTGAATACAATATATGATTTCAACGTTAGATGGGAGAAATTCCTACACACTGTGGCTTTAATGAAACATCCAAAAAAAGGTAACTGATTTCTTATAATTACAAGAAAAACAGGAAGTAACCAATCATAGCATGTGCCAAGGATTGTGCAACTGGATCACAACATCATTTTATACAACTTAATAAAAAATTTAAGGGAGCAAGCTTGACACTGAGGAGCTTAAATCTTGTCACCAAAAACCACATTATCCCAGCGCAGTCACCAAAAAAAATGCTAACATGCATGTTTTTGCAAACCACAGATACTTTCCATTTGCATGTTTTATATGTATCATATCAGTGATTTTAAAGTGATTATGTAGTTTATGAGCTGACTTTGTCATCAGGAGGTGGAGGCGAAGGTAGATTGCATGTTACCAGGCAGGACTGGTGACATGCCATCAAACAACAACAAACAAACAATTAAACCAGTTGTGATCAGGGATTCATTGCTGTGTTTCCAGCTGCTTTTCGGTACTAAGCTGCTTTTTGGAGCGACCTGTCACTCTTTTTCCAGCAGGGACAGTGGCACAAAAATGGTTGTGTTTTATCTAGACACTGGGATTATGCCCCCAAAACTGGGTATTTTAAGCCAAAACATGATCTTTAAGTTATTATTGTGCCTAAACCTAAACACATGTTAACCACAGCATTGCTGACATATAAGGTTTCAACATATCCACTACATAATAATGTGCAAATGTAATGTATCCATGGTTTGCATTGCAACATTTTTTCGGGCAATTAGGTTGACTAACTTGACATCTCTAGTTGGCAAGACCATGCAACAAAATAATTCTAGTGATTCTGTCAAGGACGTCTAGGGAACCAAACTAGGACCAGATGAGATGGTGTCGTACTTGGTCACCGCACTCTAAGGCTTCGATCGCACAGAAAGCGCTTTGCAAGTCGCCTTTTTATTGTTGCCAGGCAACCATCCCTTCTCATCCTTACACCAACCTTCCCATGTAATCAATCTACCATTTTTCTTTTCTTTGTTTTTTTCCACAGTAATTAGTAGCTACTTCCTAAAATGTTCAGACAGAAGGTACTTGCTGTAGCTCTGGTTGAGGGTGAGAAGCTGTCAGCAAATAGTTTGATGGGCACAGAGAAACAGAGATCTGTGTGCGTACATGAGACCTTAAAAAAGAGGGTGGATCACAGGGAGCACCACTAGTTGGTCCAGGAGCTTCGCCTCAATGATGGTCGTTTCCAGGCATATTTTTGGATGACTCAGGGGCAGTTTGACAACCTGCTGTCTATCGTCAGACTGCATAGCTCTGGGTATCCAGCAACCACCACCACCAGTTTGTCCTCCACTGTTTACCAACTGTAAACTTGTTGTTGTGACCACCACAGAAGGCCCAGATCAAACTCTGAAGCCAGACCAACTTTCCTTACTGTTTGTACAGGTTAAGTCCAAGCTGCATGTCAGTTTCTCCAGTGTCCTAATAGTAGTAAAGTTATGAGGAGGAAATCGAGAGAAGGTACTAGATACTTGGAGGAAACTCCAAGTTCAGACACAGATGAAATTTTAGTGCAAATGAATCCCTATGATTTTGATTCTTACTGCAATTAATTGCCTCTATTTCCTGATTCACACTTGACTTGAGACTCATAACTATTCATGCTTTGGAGCTGCGCAGCCCAGCAAAACGAGTCTTTTAGATTTAACCTTGAGAACGCGCACAGAGACATTTCCATGTGGAGACATATCCCAGTGAAACTTTATATCAGGCACTGATGTATCTCATAAAGAGGCAGGAGAGCGTTGCACTGTGTCCAAATGCTCTGACACGTTTCAAAGAAAAGAGGAAACAGAGTGCTTCTGTTGGGGTTTGGTGTCGAGAGGCATTAGCTGAAGGTGCTCTTTAGTTTGGGGGTTTTCACTTAATGAAATAGAGGGTGTTTTGCTTAAGGGCATTCGCAGATGAAGAAGCTTTTATTTCAAAAGAAGGTCAAACTCATGCAAAAGTATATTTAGTTTCGTTTTTTTTTAGTTTTGGCAGTGCTTTAGCCTCCATCAGACCAACCTGTGTGATAACTTGAGATGAACAGCTATCTAATATTAATACACTTTTCACCCTGACATAAAAAATGTTCAGATGTCATACATCCATCGAATAATACAATAAATTAACAATAAAAGGCACATCGGTGTTGGAGTGTGTCATCTAGTATGAAGTGAGGACTTTAAAGTTAAAAAATCAGTTTAAAAAAATGGGAAATGTATGTAAATAAAGAAATGTGTCCTGTGTCCAGTTTGCTCTCTTCAGGATGTAGGTGGGATTGAGAGCCTTTTCTAAGATGGCTGAACTGGGCAATCACACTTTGTCCAGTCGGTGGGAAAAGTGAGTGTAGCTCAGCAGTAAATTGACCCTTCTTTGAAGTGGGACTTAAAAGGATGTAGGTGGTGGGTGCCATTTGGACAGTCCACAGCACAACAACGATCATCTGAGCAAGGGAAACAAAGGTGAAAACGTTTTCTCCTCGGAAAAGAGGGCATCCCAAAATAAGTGGCGGACATTTGCTTCACTGGCAAATAAATTCATCAATTTCTAAAAGATCTTTTTAAACCTACAATATAAATTTGACTTAAAAAGAAAAAACAAAAATGTTCAGTAATCTAAAATATCAAATGTGATTTCAACTCATTAACTTCTATTCTGCTCAAAAGAAGTTATATATTGGAAATCATTCAATAATTAAAAGTAGGTCGTAGTAGTTAGTTGAGTGAAAAGGGAGCAACAACTTTAATGGTTAAGCTCTGAAAATATTTATTTGTAACTTGATTCCAGCTATTAGCTGTACTTTACCATGAGCAAATTTAGCACTAATGCTAGCTGCCATTCCCAGTTAGTTAGCACAGCTGGCTCTGCAGTGGCCGTATTTGCGAGAGTAAGACAAGGTGAAAATCCACCTCACGTTCGGTCTGGCACACCTTAAGGCCTCTAGTTTCACAGACCGGGCGATGCAGAGGCGCAGTACACCTGCGCTTTGCCAACTGGGTGTGGCCAGGCGGATTTTGCAAGTATGGCACACTGTGCGCGCTGGCGCAGCTACTCTTCTTTCCCACCTCTCTCCCTCCTACCTGCGCAAGTCGGAAAGAGGGAGGAGAGAAGGCGTGGAGTGGGTTTTACACAGCCAATTCAAATCACACCAATCAAATGAGCCCCTCTCCTCGCCCTTAAATGCGCCGTGTGAAGGCATAATGAGAGTTTACTCAATTCGCCATGGCAGAAGAGAGCAGCAGCGTCAGACGGCCAAACTTCTCCCAGGAGGAAACTGATGTTTTGGTCCGGGAGGTCCAAGCTCGCAGTGTTCGAATATACGGAACTGTGAGCAGACCTCCACGGACTGATGATGCAAAGGTAGCCTGGGAGGAGGTTACCACAATTGTAAATCAGTGTTGCCCAGATACACTGAGAACCGTCGCCCAGTGCAAAAAACGGTTCAATGATGTTAGAAGAAGGGCCAAACAAAAGCTCTCTGAGCACAGGAGGCAGACGGGGGCAACAGGGGGTGGCCCCTCCACCAGCGTGCCCCTCAGCTCGGCAGAGGACATTGCATCCTCCACACTGTCTTCCGTCTCTCGCGGGCACTTTCTCTTTCTCTCTCGCAGTCTCACTCGGTTTCTTTTCTTTTGACTTTTCTAAGATGACAGATGCTGAATATATACTCCCTATCTGATGCTGTGGCTGTTTGTGGTTGGCTGAGAGGGATTGTGAACTCATTAGTTTGCAGCTGTGTTAATCAAATCAAGTTGGGTTTCCATTAAGCGTGCCAAACGTGCCAAACGGTGCCAATCCCCTTTGATCTGACATGAGATGTGACGGGACAGTCAATANCAGCGCACCTCTGTCTGCCAAACTACCAAACTGAGTGCGCCTCGGGTTGCGCTGCTCAAAACTAGCTCTGCGCGGGGTTCACCACCCTGCGCCGCGCCGGGAAACTAGAGGCCTAAGAGTCTACAGCCATGCTAACGGTTCTGAGAGGAAGTGCTTTGAGCTTAATGCTAATGTCAACATGCTAACATGTTCACAATGGCAATGCTGACAGAGTGATGTTTAGCAGGTACAATGTTAACCATGTCTACCATCACTGTTGTTTGGGGGACTGCCCACTGTTCCAACAGCCCATTACTCCAAAATGCCAATAGTCCGATAAATGTCCCACTGGATTTAAATGCCAATAGTCCGACAGCCCATTGTCCTGAAAAACAAACACCCACTGCACAAAAAAGACACAAAAAAACCACACTCACCCAAAAAGATCATCAGGCTTTCCTGGGTGCCAATGTCCTCCTACAATGGTGAAGGCATGACCTGCCCTAGTCTGCCTCTAATTATCTGGTACTTGTTGCCATTGTTGGTTGGGTTGGTTAGGTTTAACAAGAGGAGTGAGACTGGTTAGGGTTAGGGTAAGAATATCAGGGTAGGCCAGTCAGAGAACAAATAAGCTTTTGGTGCAGCAGGACATTTTTCAGAATATTTGGGTTCAGGACAGTGGCATGACACCTTATAACCCTTTTCAACATAGGCTGGCTTGGCTTGGCTTATTTTGGGCCATAAGCCCAGTGTGACAGGGATTTCCATTTTCATTACAACAGGGCTACCTTCGTGAAGGTATGTCTTTAACCGATGAAGGCTTGTCTTGAGTGATAACGTGTAAAAGCAGCGGGCTGATCCACGACTTAAGTCCTTTGTTATTTTTGCAACATATGTATGAAATGTTAAAGAAGTAAGAGAAGAAGTTTACCTGTTGGAGGTGAGCTGTTTGCAGAGGTGCAGTTCCAGTCCGGCTTCCATCCCCTCCATAGCACAGAAACAGCCCTCATCAAGATCACCCCCCTCCATAGCACAGAAACAGCCCTCATCAAGATCACCAACGACCTCCTCATGGCAGCTGACTCTGGTTTAATCTCCATTCTCATCCTCCTCGATCCAGCTGACTCTGGTTTAATCTCCATTCTCATCCTCCTCGATCTGAGTGCAGCCTTCGACACTATTTCTCATCCAATCCTCCTCCATAGACTCTCCTCCATAGGTATCGCCCACACCCCCCTTCACTGGTTTCACTCTTACCTCACTGGCCGCACTCAGTTCATCCAACTCAAATCCTTCACTTCACAGCCCTCCCCTGTCACTTCAGGTGTGCCCCAGGGTTCCGTCCTGGGGCCCCTCCTCTTCATTATCTATCTCCTCCCACTTGGCAATATTTTCCGTAAATTTGGTATTCACTTTCACTGCTTCGCGGATGACACCCAGCTCTACTTATCCAGTAAACCCGACACCTCTCTTCCACCCTCCTCCCTCACCCACTGCCTCTCAGAAATTAAATCCTGGTTCACCTCCAACTTCCTCAAACTCAACTCTGATAAAACAGAACTCCTCCTGGTCGGTACCAAATCCACTTTATCCAAAACTGACAGTTTCTCCCTCACTATTGACAGTTCCACAGTGTCCCCCTCCCCTCAAGTTAAGAGTCTGGGTGTCATGCTCGACAGCTCACTGTCTTTCCACTCACACATCAATAACATCACCCGGTCTGCATATTTCCACCTACGAAACATTAACCGTCTCCGCCCCTCCCTCACCCCTCACACCACGGCTATCCTGGTCCACAGCCTCGTCACCTCCCGCATTGATTATTGTAACTCACTCCTCCTTGGTGCCCCTCACAAATCCCTCCATAAGCTTCAACTGGTCCAAAACTCTGCAGCCCGCATTATTACCAGAACCCCCTCCTTTCACCACATCACCCCTGTCCTCCAGCAGCTTCACTGGCTTCCAGTCAAATTCAGAATCCATTACAAAATCCTTCTGTATACTTTCAAGGCCATTCACAACCTCGCCCCTCCCTACCTGTCTGATCTCCTCCACATCGCCACCCCCTCTCGCTCCCTCAGGTCGTCCTCCTCCCTCCACCTCTCTGTGCCCCCCGCCCGGCTCAGCACCATGGGGAGCAGAGCTTTCAGTCGCTCTGCTCCCAAACTCTGGAACTCTCTCCCCCCGGACCTCAGAAACATTGACTCTCTACCCCATTTCAAATCACAACTCAAAACCCATCTGTTCCAAATTGCATATTCCCTTTAATTGCCCACATCCATTTTTACTTTGTGTCACTCTCGTCTGTTGTTTTTATTTATTTTAATTGTGATTTTAATTGTGTTTTTAATGCTCTGTAAGTGTCCTTGAGTGTTGAGAAAGGCTCTTTTAAATAAAATGTATTATTATTATTATAAGAGCCTGTCCATCTAGCTGTAGCTGTTTCTGCTTTTACTCTTCCTCCCTGCAGCATTAAAAACACCTTTCTCTCTGGTCTCCTGCAGACAGAGGTCAGTAGAGTCTTGCAACACACATGGCGTGTTTGAGGGGGAGAAGCAGGGTTATCAGGGGTGGGCTGTGGTCAGCAAGACATCACCACTACCCAGTTGAGGGCTGGAGGCCTGGCTTTTGGACCTAACTCCAGAGAGGGTTCATCTATGGCGCAGCTTGGTGCAGTATGGTGCATCTAAACTGATGATGGAAACGTGTATTGGCACACCATGACTTGACTCAGTGTGGCCAAAAGTAACAGTGAAAAAGGCCCATATAGTTTGATAGCATACTAACATTTGCTTATTAGCACAAAACACAAAGTACAGCAGAGGCTGACACGAATGCCATTAGTTTTGCAGGTAGTACTGGAAATACATGAATATCTGTGCTAGATTGCACAGCACTCAATCCAAGTAGTTGGTGCAGTATTTTAGTCTGGACCAAAGTGGTGGACCCATAGACCAACTTCACCATGCCAGAAGTCAAGCCACTTGCGAAATTAAGAATGATATAAAAATCCAGTATTTCTATAAGTAAGTAAGTAAGTAAAATTTATTTGTATAGCACTTTTCACAGAGAGGACTCACAAAGTGCTTCACAGGGTTAAAATACAGACAAGAATACATACATACAAACATACAGGTCACATACAGAGACACAAAAATGAAACAGTTGTTGCAAAACTAAATCACTTAAGACAAGTTAAAGAATGCCTGCCTATACAGATAGGTTTTAAGATGCTTCTTAAAGATATCAACCGATGCTGCGGCT
>NC_065517.1:10302590-10319514 GCF_006386435.1 Epinephelus moara | reverse complement strand
GGACAACCGCCTGTTTAAAATAGGAGGGGAAACAGCCAGAGACCAGTGAGCAATTAATAACATAGAGCAGGAAAGAGCCGATGGAACCAATAACTTTTTTCAGTAGAGACGTGGGCAAGATGTCTAACGGGCTGGAGGAGGTCTTCATACTGCTTACTAGCTTAGCTAAATCTTGTAGGGAAATGGGTGAGAAACGATCTAATATAGGCTGCTGTAAAGGAGGAGCAGGGGGAAGAACAGAGGAAGGGGTAATACTTGCTCTAACACTAGTAACTTTGTTGACAAAAAATGAAAAAATAAATTAGTTTAGCTCATGGATTTGCAACACTGCCAACAATTTAGGGAGATTAAGAGGTATAAAGTAATAGCTATCACGATATAAACTGTATGTCAGAATCAGGCCAGACTGACAAATTGGTCTCATGTTACAATGTTATCATCACATCAGCCAACCCTATCAAGCCCTACATTCACAGCACTTCGTACCAAAATAACCTGCCTCTGTTTGATGATATATATACCAGAACAGCATCTGAGGAGGGCTGTTTTCCTCTACTTATCAGTGTTATTTAAAGCTAGGAGTTTGTATCTGGGTCCACACTGAGGTTGTTGCTGAGGGTAAGATAATGGGACAGCCTATCTGAACACATAGCCATCACTGACAGACGTGTCACTACAGACATGTTCTCTGCAGTGCTGCTGCAGTCTCTCTCTCACTCTCAGTAACCCTTCTATGTAAAAAGGTGGACCACTAATATTGCCTGCATGCAGAGTGGGGACACATCTGCTGTGGTTTCCATTGTATGTGCTGGAAATGGAAACAGGGCTGTAACTAAAGCATTATCTCCCTCCTTGCCTGCCACCCTTCCCTTGGAGATGGAAACTGGGTGTGGCGCAGAACAAACCAACCATGCGTGTTGTATCATCCTTTGCCAATCATACGCCTGCCCTTGGAACAAGACGATAAATCTGTGGGGATCCTCTCTGATAGTAGATAACACTGTCATGTTAGATGGCGAAGGAGAAAATGAGGTGAGATAAAAAACGCTACGTTCCAATTCATTTGCCCTGTCGGGCCAAAGCTGCACGCTGGATAATTCGACGAAGCGCGGCTCAAATGGGGGAAGCATGATTTAAACTGCCTCGCCACTGAGATCATTCTGTCGTTTTAGCTGTAAAAACGGTCATTCTCACTTAGCATCAGAGGGGTGAATCATTGTCACAGCAAAGACTCAGGGGATGCCACTGTCTGAGTGGATGAAATGTGTGCTGTTACTGCTTTTGCTGGTGCTATTAAAGCATTAAAAACTACCTTCAAGTCAGGAGAAAAAGGTTAATTTGCCCTATTGATTGACTTGCCAGGAACAGTAATTCTAATCATTACTTTAGGCTTTGTGAGCTCCATCATCAATTATACCCTGCAATTCTGTAATCCACTGTGTGCAGTGAATTTTATATTTTGTTCTTTAATTTGAAATCAGTTCTCAAAACCATAGAGGAAGGTGGGGGGGTGGAGGGATGTTGATACAATTGCTGCCGTAATTGGAGGTCGACACTAATGTCTTTAGCCCCTTTTACACTGTCTCTTCAAGGCAGGAATTTCATGCTGTCATGCTGCCTTGCCATTCTGTATAAAGGGTACAATCACATAATGGGGGTACAGAGTTGTCTCACCTTCAAGGCAGCAGCCGAGGTAGTAACGGTGCCAAAATGACCTCTATATAAACAGGATAGCCCGCAGGACGGGATCATGGGCAGGACGGGTGTGACATTTTGATGACGTGTTATGCATGCAACTACATTTAAAAAGCAGCTTGCAGCAATTAGCAGCTAACTCAGTGAAGAAGAGGGGTATTAGTGTAAGTGTATGTATAGTGTATGGTATGTCTATTATAGCAGATGTATTGTGGTATATGTACTGTGGTATGTTTAATGTAGTATGTGAATTATGGTTTATGTATTTCATTGTGCCTTCATTGTGTGTTTATAGTGTGTTGTGGTTTTATGATGTTTAAAACTGTACATTTTGATAACATTGTAGGCCTACATGTAAAAGCCCAACTAGGGACAAGTGTTGAAAATTAGCAATAGCTATAAACTCTCTGTGCAACACATCAGTCTCATACTCTGTGTTGGAACTTTGTTAAATTGCATGGTCCCTATCAAATAAAATAAATAAAAAGGACAGCGGCTGAAAATGTCCGCAAATTCGCACAACAATGAGGTCCAGGAGTTCCTTACTGTCCAAGCAGAGGACGAGATCAGCCACCATATAACAGGGACAGTAAATGATTGCTACTACCATGTTAATGCTGTTGAAATTGTTTATAAAGTGCTGCCAACATTTATGTTATATATCGCACTCACACAGTTGTGTTACTCTTTATTCTGTGAAGCTGGCATACTATCCAAAATTGCACACTGGAACTGTATGATACCATCGTTGTTTGATTCTGTGTAAAAATGCAAAGGCTGCATAAAGTAAGGACTTTGTAGCGACCCTGTAGCACAATATCTGTGTAAAAAGGGCTTTTAGGGGCGCTCATTTTTTTAAGATCGCATGAAGGTAGTTATAGAGCTTGTAAGTTGCGTGTTTCCGTTTCCGGTACATGGGACCTTAAAAATCGATTTCTCATAATGTGTTTCAATGGCTAGATGGAAATTATTTTCTGGTCCCATTTGAATTGTGCCATGAATTTCACATATGTTGTTTGTGAATTTTTAATATATTTTTTTCGTGCAAAGAAGGCTACAATTTAGCGGGAAGAAGTTTGATACTGTTAGGTTTTGTGTGACAGCGCTTTGTGGACTACAGCTCTTCGCTGCTCTCAACGCGTATGACATACGTCACCACTCGCACTCAGAACATGGCTGTGTCTCTGGTACACTTCACCGCCTTGAAAGAAAATCGAAAGAAAGAACAGCCATTCTTGTTGGAATGGTGACATTCGGGTACGAAACACACCGGCATCTTGATCTGATGGCTCCATAGATCGTGGCAGAAGACGCAGCAGCAGCACTGTGAGTTGAGAAGTGGAGGGAAAGTGTGATGACATGACGTCACATAGGCGACATGTAGTCTTTCTCATTAGGTTGTTTCCACAGCCTTTAACTGAAGAATCATACAATAAACTGTCAAACTCTTAACATGAAAAAATATTATTTAGACCCACACAAAACATTTGTGTAATCCAAGGCATTTAATGACTGGGACCAGAAAATAATAATTTTCTCTCCATTGACTCCCATTCATATTTTCCGAGCCTAGAGGTCTGATGGGGGTCTACCAGAAGGGGCATGACTTACGAGCTCTATATCTTGGGCAACTAGACACCTAAGACGTCTTTTGGTTCGAACCATGTCGGCGTTGCTTGATGGAGAGGGGGCTAAATAGGGTCCTTGAACTCTCACCTCAAGATTCTTTTGGTGCCTCTGAGTCAACCCTAAACCTGAAAAGGCTAATTCTCAGTAAATGCTTTGCCCCTTACAATCCATGTACTCTGTCATATTTAAGTTGTATCCTTGTCTTTTAAAGGAAAAGGACAACCAGCCTATTTCAAAAACCATTAATCCTCGAACACATATTAAAACAGGATTGTTGTGGAACTCAAAATGTTGACTGTAGCCCACCGGTATTAGTTAATGCATATCAGATTTTTAGTAATATTACTTGTAAAATAAGAAACTAAAGTATATCACTGTGTGATTCCGTAACTCTCCATATTGACGTAGTTTTCAACTAGCCTAGTACTTAAACAGCGTGATTGAATTTCTGAAATTCAGTTATGGCTTTTGGTTTTGGTGCCACCCAAAGATTTTCAATGGCCCTATCAGGCCACCTCTATGAAGAATATCTGGGGGCACCACTGCTCAGAAGACGCTCATAAATCACTGAAAATACAGTAGCTTGATGGAAAGACAGGCCATTTTGTATATTCAAGTTGCTCAAAGGCATTATTCACAAGTGGTGAAATAACTCAAAAACAGACAAATCAAAACATACACTTAATTATGTATTTGTCTTGATGCAAATGTGCCAAGGCCTCTCCACATCCCATCAGCACAGGAAGCAAACAAAAACCTACCACTGATTGCATGTCAGTCCCCGTCAAGCAAAAGTCAAGGCAATCAACGGTGTCTGTCTTATTTTGCTAAGCAGTCTATGTGCATGAGTGCATGTGGGGGTGTGCGAAAAGAAAAGAACAACAAAGAGAACATAGACAGAGAATTGCAATTATATGTTTTTATATAATATGGTAGCAGCTGCTACTGTTTAAAGCAGGGGAATGCCGTTTGTTTTAAGCAGAAATAATGATGATGCCCCAAGGTCTTTGACTTCATCTTGAGCGTTACGCAACTCCAACTCTGACTGAGATTGGGAGACGTTTGATTCGCAGAGCCCTGGATTACATAATTCGAGCGCAGAATGTAGACTTTCATGTATATTTCAGAAAATATCCATTATTTACTAGAGGAAGTTGGCTTTCTCTGTCTCTCACGCTGCCTTTTTTTGAGTTAATGAGGAGAACATCTTCTCGGATAAAGTGAGCAGAATTTCCCCATGGCATTACAGGAATGATACTCAGAACATTATTTGTCTTCAAAGACTCTTGTGTGTGGAGACAAATAACAGCTGTTGTCAGAGCTCCTGTCAGAAGATCATATGTTCTCCCTCTGCAAACAGCTGATCAACAGTGTATACACTCTCTGATGAAAAAAACTCCCGAAACGGCCAGGTCACTGCTACAAAGCAGCAGCATCCGCATACCCATACATGAGAAATCCATTTATGCGGCTGCTTCCCTTTTTTTTTTTTTTTGTCGTTTCACGCTTGAGTTCAAACACAGAGTGAATGGCCGGGCTCCCGAGGGGCCAACGCTGCTGAATTAAATTCAGAGCCATGAAAAAGTGAAGGGGACAAGAGACTGCAAAACGCCTGTGAGGGAGGAAGTTGCTTACCACTTACAAAGTCGGAGATTACCATGAGGAAAAGCATCTGTGAACTGTAACAAAGTGTTATACGCTACACACTGTGCATTAAGGTAATCCAAGAAATCTATTCCAGGATGCAAATACTAGCTGTTTATGTCGTCCTTTAAATGCAAATGTGACCCAGGGATATAGTAAGTCAGAGAAACACACTTCCCCACCACAAATGGATGATGCAAAGATGGCAAGACTAAAAAGGAGTACAGTAGAAACACTGTGGTCTTAAAATCAGACAACCAATACACTCATTTCCAGACCTAGATTTTAAGAGAATTTAGATGCAGTAAAAAACACTTTGTTTAAACAAAGTGAGTCACTCATAGTGACTAACTCACAGAGAATTATCATCCCTCAGCTCTCCGGAGTATTTTAATGCCTTCCACTTCTTTTTTTTTTTTTTTTGGTTTAAAGGCCTTCCATTTCACTGGTTTGATGAGTCTCACTGTTCTCATCACCCTCAATTCCAGTCAAAGCAAGCAGATGTTAAATGTTTAAAAGCTCTAATAAACCCACTGTGCTCTACCTGCGCAGCACCATATTACAGATGGACAAATTTAGCGACTGACTGGTGAATATAATGGAGAAATTTAGCAAAAGCCAGATATTTTCTCAGGAGCTGGTGGATACCAAAAAAGCTTGAAGGGGACCTATTTGGTTTTTCCTTATTTTCTGTCATATATAACTTCACTTCATAGCCCGGGCTATTGGGACAGGTCTCTATGGGATAGACCTTTGATTTCTTTTAAACTAAACTATTTCTCAGCAAAAATGGGAAACATGATCAAATTGTTTATTTGAAACAGTCTGAATATTACTTGTATAAAAATTAGGCCTTGAATAACATTTCAGTTATGCGTCATTCATTTGATCAAGCTCTGAGAGACTGGGCATCAGAGATAGTGAGTTACGATGTTTTACAGCACTTGAGGATCATGGTACTCGGCGTACCGACACAACACCACTTTATCCTGTTAAAACAATATACATAACTTGGATTATTTTTTATGAAAAACCCTTTTGATTATTTTGATTTGTGGCCCTTATGGATAACTTACCGAGTAATCAAGGTATGGGCACATATTCTGACTTTATGACAGCTTCACAGGTAGGTGGTCACCACTTGTATCTTTCATCATGGCAGTAACTTTAGAGACAAGCTGATGTCAGCTTGTGACAGATTTCTTTATATGCTCATCTGCTCCAGGAATGCTACTGCAAGTGGTAAGCCTACATCACGCAGCCTACACTGCGACATGTAGCTTGGAAACATGTAATCTTGGTTGCCGATGTTAATTTCACCCTGATTTCAGATAATTTTCCTGCTGGAACATGTCCGGTTGTGAAGATTTGGGTTTGACTGGCTTCAATAATAGTGCAGAGACACTGAGATACATAAGACCTGAAAACACTGACCAATCAGAGCAGACTGGGCTTCTTTGGAAGGGGGACTTAAAGAGGCAGGCGCTTAAAGAAAGTGTTTCACACAGACAGTGAAAACAGGTGTTCCAGCACAGACAGTATGAGGGAAATTACGTGTTTATTTTGAAAATTAAAGCATTTAAACATGTACTGGTAGAAACCAAAAATACAAGTATGAACCTGAAAAGAAGCATATTAGGTCCCATTTAAAGCAAGGCTATGTAACTTTTGATTAACAGTAAATTGGGAATGCAAAGTGTAGTGTAAAAGTAGCACAAGTTTACAACAGTCAGTCAGAAAACGTATTCAATGAATGCCAGTTACATAGAAATATGTATCCAAACTTTGCTAGCATTAGCCACAATAAGCTACTGATGGTGGGGTAAGGCTGTAGAGGTTAAACCACTGAGTGTATCGGATGGAACAAGGCAAACAGCAATCTCCTGGGCTGGTTTCTATTCCTTCACACATCCCGACCCTCCCATCAGCTTTTCTCTCCACCCATCTGCATTCCTATTTAAGTTTTCTTACTTAGTTTACCTCATCCATGTCTCCTTCTGTCTCTTTTGGCAGCTCTTTTATGTGCTTTCTCTCGTCTGTCTGTATCTCCAGCCCCCTCTATACTTTCCAAACATACATAGAAGACTATATATAGATTTACAGCATCATTACCAGCAGCAGCGTCCAGTAAACTGAGCGGCAGCACCACTGAGATGATAAAACTGGAGGAGAAAAGAGCCCTATAGCAGCATGCAGTGGACCTGTCTTTGATGGATGGCATAAAGAAGAGGGTTATTAGCCTCATAAGGAAAATCAGCCATGCTAGTTCAGGACTGCAGCACTGAGAGAACACGTATAACTGCTGACAAAAAACGAAACTGAGGTCACTTCTTGCTTTGTTTTAAAGTGCTGCCATTTCTGTCCTCTTTACAGGTTATTTGAACGTTAGCACTTGATAAGGCCTGCTAAAATTAGCATTAAACCCCCATACGTGTCAAGAGGGGTTTCTGTAATCTGACAACTTCATTGTAATCCTCAAAGCGGGGGCAGCAATTGAGTGAGAAGGAGGCTGTCGAGGTTCAGTATCCGCTGACAACTAGAAGTGAAAGGAAAGAGCTTTAAGGCAGGGTGGTAAATTCATTTTAATGACACGTATAAAAGTCTGACTTTTACTGGACTGATGGATCTTTTGGAACAACTCGCGCTGCCAGAGGAAGTTTGTGTGGTTATCATTCATCACTTGCTTCACCATTCTTGTACACTGAGATTTCTACAGGCTGCAGAATATAACTACAAATGGTTCCATTTTCTGAAGAAAATGTATGTTTGCCTGCTTTGGACTTTGGATTTAGACTATATACATACTGAAAGAAGTTGAAGTGGCAGTTGAAGTTTGAATGGTTGTTAATATGAAAAGACTAAAATAGGTTTAAGTTTTAGTTTAAGTGGAAGCAAGTTGAGGTGTCAATTTAAGTCTATGTGCTGTGTGAAGGTGAAATGTCAGCTTAAGTGCAACTGATAGATTAAGCTGGAGGTGTCTGTTGAAGATGAGGTCCTGAAAGATATTAGTGCAAGTGTATAAACTGAAAAAAATGTCAGTGTCAGCTAACCTGCAAAGCTGTCATAGGAGTCAGAAGATGTATTTTCTTCCAAGACAGACTTGTGACCTGAAGGGTCAGCTGAATTGTACTCATTGAGATGAGTTGTCGTGTCAGTTGTGTAATCAAAGCAGATGAATTTTCAGTGAAAAGGACAGTTTAGATCTTTTGAAGTGGGGTTTTAATGAAGTACTTATTCCTGGGGGCATTTGGCGTGCCCCCAGTTTGGCGACACAGGCAGGAGTGAAGTTACAAAAGCTGAGCAATGTTCTGCTGTGGATGGGGACAGCAGCAACACATATTTTAGCCACCTTAAAAAGGACCAACTAAAAAAACATTATCAGTTTAAATATACACTATGTTTAGAATATTTTCACCACTCTTTCACCTCGCCTACAGACAGAGATGAAGCCGTTACATCGCTCTCTTCAAAGCCAGACTCCATTGACAAAAACAGTAATTTTACTTGCAGAAAACGAGCGTTACTGGTCTGCTGTTGCCTGGGTTGGTGGTTTGTTTGTGTTACTGTGGGACCCTGGTGAATCTGAACTAACCCTATAAAACACCAAAGTCACTCGATAACACAAACAAATTTACTGATCGAGGCAGTAGCAGACCAGCAGCTCCCGTGTTCAGCCATGTTGAATTACTGTTTTTGTCAAAGGAGTCTGGTAGCTTTGAAGAGAGCATAGAAAACAGCTTCAATTGCCTGATGGAGGGAGCTGTCTGACAGCAAGGTAAAGCAGTGAAAATATTCTAAATATAGTATACAGTAGGCTGATATAGATTTTTTTAGACGGCTAAAACACATTTTGCTGCTGCCCCCTTCCACAGCAGTACATTGCTTAGCTTCCGTAGCAGTACTCCTGCCTGCTTCTCTAAACTGGGGGCGTGCCAACTGACATCTACTGTATGTGATACACTGACTGTGGATAAGAACCTCAAACAACCCCACTTCAAAAACTATCCCTTTAAAGGATGAGAGGTGAAAGCAATGAAACTGTCTGTTGACGTGTAATCACTAAAAGCAGTAGAACTATGTTTTTAAGAAAAAGAGAGGTAAGAATGCAAAATGTAAGTTGGTTAGACAGACATAAGAGCAGTTCAAAAATATGTTGTATAAGAGATAAAAGGCAATAAGGTCTAAAGACAGATGCTGTCAAATTGCATTATGTGAAATGTAGGATCTGGGGTTTCTTTAGCTTTGATCTATACTTGAGACTCATGGCCAAAATACATGGGTCACAGACACGTTGGCGGAGCAAAGCGGTAACACAGACTCTGTCACTGCAGTGTGCCGTTGCTGCCAGCTTCACTGTGTGTAATGTGTTTTCCCAAGTGATAATGCAGCTGGTTATGGAGGGTTTGGAAATATAGGCTGTTCGCTGGTACTAAATTAATTAACTGGATCATTTTAACAACGGGATGCATTGATTGGGGAGATTAATTTTCATGTGTTGCTCTGCTGCTTTGCATTGCCTCTGGTACAATGAGGTATTAATTTATGATTTTTAAACAAATTGTGGTCTTTCTTTACACATTTTAATGTAGTTTTTACCTGTTGGAGGGCTGGAGAGCCACGCACAGACAGGGAAAAATAGACCAACTGTGCAAAATAGAGTTGAGCAGCATGGTGCCTGCATGGGCAAGTGTGGCTTCTGTGTTCAGTTTAGCAGTTTCAGTTGATTCTAATGTTCGTGGTCTGCCGCGGGCATTCCATGGCTGATGTGTCATGCCTCACCCATGTCTCATGTATTTTGGCTGTAAGAATCAGAAAATCTTTGCTTTTGTTGCATTGCTTTGACTTTTTTTTTTGTTGTTGTTGTGAGTATCTCAGCAGTATGCAGGTGCAGCAGTGGCACGGTTAAATGTTGTGGTGGCTCATAAAAATAGACAATCTAGAGGCTACCATTGGTGCTAAAACTGTTGGCCTAGTTTGCTGAGACATGGGTTAAAAAATGCTCCAAAGCAAAGCTAAATTTTGGCTAAGGAACAACTGGCATGGCCATTTTCAAAGGGGTCCCTTAAATTCTTACCTTAAAGGGGATAGATATAGGATTCATACTTCCCGGCCAGTAGGTATCACACTCGCCCGCTCTCGCTCCACTCTTCAATTCTACAGGTTGCCACGAAACCAAATCAAAATATTGACATATTTTGGGCCCGTAAAAATTTCTACGGGTACCCACGAGTCTCCCCTAAACTTTAAAGGGCTTGTTCCCTGTAAATATTTAGCTCCTTACTATCAATGTACTTTTTCAGATAAAAGCTGTATATTTGTCTTTTGAGGGAAAATGACTGCTGGCCTATGTAAAGAACAATAAGTTGCCTAACATGGAGAGATCCATAAAACATTTAAAACAGGATTGTTGTGTTTAATGTAACAGTGTTAGTCTATCCACATCAGATAATTAGTAATATTGACTGTAAATTAAGAAACCAAAGTATATCAGTATGATATTGTTTAACTCATATTAACTAAACACTATACAGCATTTCGAATTACTTTAATTTAGTTGTGAATTTTGGTTTTACTGCCATCCCAAGATTTTCTGTGGCCCCATCTGGACACCTCTACTGAAAATTTCTGGGGGCACCACTGAAGTGTAGTCTTAAATCACTGGAGTATACTGAGGTTTTAACTGGCTAAAGAATGAATGCAAACTGTCAGTTGTCGAAAGGTCTAAATTTTGAATGACTTTGACCATGAACAATGAATGTACTGACTGTTGAAGTGAGAAGTGAGAGAAGCACCTCCAACTGACATTTCTTTCTTTCCCTTTATCTCCATATATCTCTGTTCTTTCTATCAAACCGACTTCAACTGCAGAACATCTAATAGTGCTAATATGCAGAACCTATTCACCGAGGGGACACATGATATTAGCTATGGGGCTTTTTCTGCCTGCAGAATGAAAACCCCAAAATTGCAAAAGTGTGGATGTAATGTAATTCTATAGGGTATATTAAAGATTTATCTGTTCTTACAACTACAATTTCTTCCTGCCCCCACATTTTTAGTGTCAGGCATCATTAACAAGTAGATAAATCAGATTTAGACACTCATTATCTACAATCTATTGTCCCTATAGTGCACATAAAAGAATAATAGGAGTCGAAAACAGCAACTCTTTGGTTTAGATTTCACTGCCACACAGAACTTCTGAATCATCAGAAGTCCTCATCAGTATGTCGCTCTGTTTGCATCTCCACAACATTCTGCCAGTACAACATATGTGTCGCTATAGATAATGTCCCTATTCAGATAAAGGACCAAGATTTTACCATCATTACGTTTCTAATTACGGCATAAATCAAAAACCCTCTGTTGCTGGACACAGCAAAGATGAATTAGGCAGGAGCGAGTGCCGCAGTGTGTTCATCCCGACTCTCTGAGACTCTCTGGCCCTGCCAGACTTCTGCACTGAGCCACAGACAGCAGCATTCCTCACACGATCTGCCTCCCTCTTTCCACTCATCCCTCTCTCTCTGATCTCCTGTGTCTTTTTTTCTCCTTAGTCATTTATGGCTCTTATTGTATTATGTGTTTTCTCCATTTCATTCTCAATGTCTTCCTGTCATTTGTTCAGAATCTTTTTTTCTTCCTTCTTGTTTCCTTTAACTCCTTGTCTTTCCTACGTGCCTCTTCTCTCTCATTGACAGGAGTCTCTCTGAGTTGTTTACCATATCTACTGACCCCTCCCTCACTCTCTCTCTCTCTCTCCTCTCTATCTCTCTGCCTCCTAACATTTATAAGCAGAACTCGGTCACTCTAGCTGGCAACCGGTGGTCCGTCGCACCTCCTCGATTGTCATGCTCTGGTGCCTCGGCTGATTGTGTAAGAACATGGTGTCAAACGGCTGCTCAGTCATCACTGGTGGAGAGACGTGGGGAAACACCAACACCACTTCCCACAACAAAACAGTGTGTTTGTGGGGTGGTTGAACATTGCTGGAATGGTTTCCAGTGCTGATTCAACCACTGATACAGGTTCAGAAAAGATTGTACAAATAAAGAACATTTCATAATGCACAACAGTAGATTGTTCTCTGTGTTCATCTCTATTCAATATATCCAGCCATCTTGAAAATAGGTCACAAGTAGACTGTTTTAAGTTTTATCATTAGAATCTAAATCTATTAAAGCTGCGTGAATTGATTTTTGGCCACTTGGGGGCAGCAACACAAGCTGAAAACACAGCATTGACGTTGCTGTGCTGTGTCGCCACTGTATGGTCTAATGGCTTCACTCACCCTTTTTCTTTATTGGTTTTGCATTAGCAAAGGTTTTGGATAGTGCCCGACATTTTATTTGGTACCACCTATGTCAAGGTTCCAAGAGAGCAGGAACTAATTTCTTTCAGGACGTCATCTTCAACTGACAACACCAGCTTAATCTCTCATTTACACTTAAACTGATATTTCAGCTTCACACAGCATTTATACTTAAATTGACACTTCAACCTGCTTCCACTTAAAGGGATAGTGCACCCAAAAATGAATATTCAGCCATTATCTTCTCACCCATATACCGACGGAGGCCCTGGTGAAGTTTTAGAGTCCTCACATCCCTTGCGGACCATTAACTAATAATTAGTTCCTCATTAGTTCCTCAGTAACTACTCTAATTTTGTGTACCTTATTGTAAAGTGTTACCGAGTTTTGAACTCTCTCAATCTTTTGACATTTTAAAATCAGTGTTGAAAATGCTTGCATTCAAGATTCCATCTATTGTTGATGTGTGTATGTATTTGAACATGAGTATGTTACTGTGGATGTACATATACTGTACATGCACATTAGGTGTCATGGTGATTGCGCCATCTACTGGCAACAGGAAGTACATTTTGTCAGACAATTATTTGATGATTTACATGACATTTACACGGTGGGGTCTACAATTGACCTATGGCTAAGTCCCGCCCTCAAACGCGATGAGCCAATCCCAGTGCATATAGCCATTCCCATACACTCGGACATTCTCTGTCTGGACGTTCATTGAAATGCATTACAGAAGGTCAGTTTTGTTCAATTTTATGAGCTTTTTCGGAGATTTGAAGTTTAAAAATGGTCAAACAGTGTGCATGGGATACATGCAACTCCGACACAAGGTATCCTGAGAGGCTGGGCTACGGGGTATATTTTTTTATCCTTTCCTAAACGACATCTCAACCGTGAAAAGTGTCTCCTTTGGATAAAGTTGTGTGGTAACGTTAGACCACAACATCAACTCAATGTGAATAAGATTAACAAGGATGTTTACATCTGTTCTAAGGTAAGTCAACATTGTGTTTGAGGCAACATATTGTCACTTTGCTGGAAAGAAATATAAAGTTATCTTTAACATCTCTAGCTAACGTTAGCTAAAGTTAGCCTAACGTTAGCTCCTAGCTGCGTTGTTCATCATGTCACCTTGTTTGCTGGGAGTTCATTAGCCTATTTTGTTCTAGTTTTGTACTTTGGTGATCGTACATCATTGTTAGCTGTTGTCCAAAGGGCTCTAGTTAAACTAACGTTAACTTCTGGAGCTTAGCTTCATTAATTTATCTGTAATGGCAGAGATAACAAAGGTTAACAAACGTTATGCTGAATGATTCAGTGTTAATACTGTAGCACCAAACTAACGGAGAGACACTCTTGGTAAAGATGGCAGTTATCCTTTTCTCATATTCTGAGCCAAAGTCCTTAACTTCAGTGGCACTTTAACTTGTTGTCTTTGAATGTGACGGCAACGAGATGCAGTTCACAAGCGTACACTGTTTACCTGTAAATTTTGGCTTGTAATTTAAGCTTTTCATCGACCTTCTCAACAATAAAATGATTAATATATCCCTCCAATGTGTAGTTTAGGCCCTTTTGGTTACTTCTGAATGAAATCTGATCGTTATGTCCCCAAAAATCATCAATTGCCTCCTGCAAAATGCATGTACTGTGACACCTGCCATAGCGCCGGTCACTGAATGTTGATAGTTTGTCCGAGTGAGTGAAGAGGGGCGTGGCTTAACCATAGGTTAGTTGAAGTCACATAGTGGAAACAGGGAGTAGTAAAAAATGTGAAATAGGTCATTGCACACACTCTAGGGTAATGTTTAAGGTTAGATTAATGTTTTTGTTTAAAGTAATGGGAAGTAAAGTGGTTGTAATGGTTTAATGTCTGCTTGTGACACTAGCAGCACAAATGCAAACTAGATCAAAGAAACTAACCTGTTGGTTATATAGATATAAATGGCCCATTCTGTAGGATTTAGGGTCATCTATTGGCAGAAATGGTATGAAATATTCATAACTACATTTATATTATTGTATAATGACCTGAAAATAAGAAACACTGTGGTTTCGTAACTTTTGGATTAGTTTGCATGTGCGATGTGAACTGTGGTCTCCTTTGTATACTGATATTGCTACATTGTGCTACAGTTCCTAAATGCAACACTCAATCATATACAGCAACCTTGAAGGCAGAAATCTGATGAGAAATATACAACCATATCCACCACCTAGTGTAGCTCTACATTTCAACCGAATGTAGTTTTCTACTTCAAAAAAAGTGATTTAACTGCAGTATTAATGCTGGCCTCTACTTGAAAATGATACGGTGCGTTAATGTCTCCATCATTCAAGTAACCCAAAAGTTCAGAAGAGATTCTGTCCACTTTTAGGCATTGCGGCAGATTGACGAGCCCACCTCATATTTAAACATGGCAATATGTGTGTAATTTAATACGGGCTAGTTCATGCAGTGCTAAATAAAACTCTTAAAACATACATTATATAGTTTTGATTATTTTTATTTTATTTTTTCCAAATTAGCCGAATCTTATATTATGATCTGTGGGAGAAACCGGAGCACCCGGAGAAAACCCACACATGGGAAAACATGAAGTCCTCACAGAACCAGAACCTCCCCACTGAGCAAGCAACGTCTGTGGACGTCCAAGTCTAGTTGATATCACGTGATACCAACTAGACTTGGACGTCCACAGACGTTGCTTGCTCACTGAGCAAGCAACGTCTGTGGACGTCCAAGTCTAGTGAGGTTGATCCGCAGCTTATCACCTCACGTGATATCAACTAGACTTGGACGTCCACAGACGTTGCTTGCTCAGTGCGCCCAGAGACATCAGTGGTCACCACTGAAAATTCTCTGGTTTCTGGTTTTGAGAGAGGAGCTCATGTTCACAAATTCTGATAGGATTTTCCAAGGCCATGGAAATAACAAATCAGAATTTGCTTGTTCCCCTTCAAGTCCAACTGAGCTGTAGTGGGTTGTCATCTATGTACTGTCTGAGGGCCCTGGCCTTGGTATTGCCATATTTAGGCAACAATACATCTGTGTCAACAGGGAAACAACGTATTCCTGCAGGTTTCCTCTCTGTGGAAATCGGGGGGAGTTGGATTAGCTGAGAATCAACCTCACTGTCGTCTGTGTCACCAAGCTGCAGTGGGTTGCATTCTATGTGCCGTTTAAGGGCCCTAGCTTGAGCATTGCCATATATAGGCAATGATGCATCCATCTCAACAGGGAAACAACGTATTCCTGCAGGTTCCCTCTTTGTGGAAATCGGGGGGGGACGGATTAACTGAGGATCAACGTCACAGTTGTCTTTGTCACCAAGCTGCAGTGGGTTGTGTTCAATGTAATGTCTGAGGGCCCTGGCCTTGGCATTGCCATGTTTAGGCAACACTACATCTGTCGCAACAGGGAAACAACGTCGTCCTGCAGGTTCCCTCTTTATGGAAATCGGGGGGAGACGGATTAGCTGCGGATCAACCTCACTGTTGTCTTTGTCACCAAGCTGCAGTGGGTTGCGTTCAATGTAACGTCTGAGGGCCCTAGCTTGAGTAATGCCATTTTTAGACAATGATACATCCATCGCAACAGGGAAACAACGTCGTCCTGCAGGTTCCCTCTCTGTGGAAGTCGGGGGGGGACGGATTAGCTGCGGATCAACCTCACTGTTGTCTTTGTCACCAAGCTGCAGTGGGTTGCGTTCAATGTAACGTCTGAGGGCCCTAGCTTGAGTAATGCCATATTTAGGCAATGACACATCCGTCTCAACAGGGAAACAACGTATTCCTGCAGGTTCCCTCTCTGTGGAAATCGGGGGGACACAGATTAGCTGCAGATCAACCTCACTGTTGTCTGCGTCACTTATCTGCAGTGGGTGGCATTCAGTTCCCTGTTTGAGTGCCCCCGCTCGCATATTGCTACATTTGAGTAATGATCCCTCTGTATCTGTGGTCCCCACAGCCCCAGTGGGGAGTCGGAGTCGCCTTGCACGCGTCTGTCCTCTTGAAGTCAAAGCCTTATTCGTAGGTCTGGGAGGTGGTGGTCTTGGTTTCAGGTCTCTTGCCTTACTAACGACAGTGGCCTGCATAATGACGATTGTGTCCTCACACAGATATTACCCACAGCAGTCACGAGCTAAAAGTTTATGTTCAGAGCTCCTACTTACAAACTTTTAGGCATTTGCACTGTGATGTCACAAAGGCAAATTACATGTATTCCATTCCGTGTCAGTGTGCTGATGTCACATTCCACTTCGCTTTGATGTTTAGAATTCCAGGATTCCGTTCATATTTCTTAAATTTCAGTGTTCTTTATTGACATGAACATTACCCTTCACTATTGACATGATAAACAAATAAATAAATAAATTCATTATTTATTATAAATGAACACATAAATAATTAAATAATTAAATATATGATGCTTTACCATTCAGGGCATGCACTGTTTTTTTCCCCTGCTACACTGTGATGCTGTGATTGTGCTACTGACTCAAATTGTATTGACTCATGGAGGTGATGACCTGGGGTCCATTTCACAAAGCAGGTTTAGTGAAAACTCAGAGTCTGTTAACCCTGAAATGAGGGAAACTCTGAGTTTTCCGTTTCAAAAAGGGAGGTAACTCAAAC
>NC_065517.1:10276737-10300768 GCF_006386435.1 Epinephelus moara | reverse complement strand
TACATTTGCAACATTACCAATCGTAGTCATGCTCTCACATCCCAGCAGATATTGTGTGTTGTGCTGCGTTTCTTTGCAAATGGAAGTTTTTTGTACAATGTCGGAGATGCTGAGCACTTGAGTAAGGCAACTGTATGCAGGGCGGTCAGAAAAGTGTGCCTCGCCCTGGCGGTGGCGGTGCTGGGCCACCACCCGTTTTACGGGCATCTGCCTTCTTTCTGTTGGCTGAGTAGAAGTCTGTGCTAGTTTAAATAGGCTTAATTATTTAACAGAACATGATATAGTTGAGAAGATATTTATGTGTGTGAAAACAGCATTATGTTGGGGATAAAACAACTGCACAGTCAAACAGCCACTTAATTTTTACTTTACAATGTAAAACATGATCAAAATGAGGTACCCCCATGAGATTATGCCGAGGTCTTACCAAGCGAGGGAGTTCAAGTATCTTGGGGTCTTGTTCACGAGTGAGGGTAGAATGGAGCGTGAGATGGATTGGCGGGTCGATGCGGCTTCTGATGTGTTGAAGAGGGAGCTGAGCCGGAAAGCAAAGCTTTCAATTTNTTGTTCACGAGTGAGGGTAGAATGGAGCGTGAGATGGATCGGCGGGTCGATGCGGCTTCTGCAGTGATGCGGGCGCTGCGCCAGTCCGTGGTGGTAAAGAGGGAGCTGAGCCAGAAAGCAAAGCTTTCAATTTACTGGTGCAGCTACGTCCCAACCCTCACCTATGGTCATGAGCTCTGGGTAGTGACCGAAAGAATGAGATCGCAGATACAAGCGGTGGAAATGACATTCCTCCGTGGGGCGGCTGGGCTCAACCTCAGAGATAGGGTGAGGAGCTCAGACATCCGGAGGGAGCTCGGAGTAGAGCCGCTGCTCCTTCGCGTCATAAGGGGTCAGTTGAGGTGGTTCGGGCATCTGACTAGGATGCCTCCTGGGCGCCTTCTGCTGGAGGTGTCCCGGGCACGTCCCACCGGTAGGAGGCCCCGGGGCAGACCCAGAACATGAGCTAGGAAGCGTTGCCGGGTAGAGGGATGTCTGGGGTGCTTTGCTTGGCCTGCTGCCCCCGTGACCCGGCCCTGGATAAGCGGATGAAAATGGATTTATGGATGGAAACTAGTTACAGTCACATGACATACGTGTCAACATAGACATACATCTGTAATTTACTTAAGTCATGTAACAAATGTGCTTATTTTAACCCAGACCAAACCCAGTTTATTTTAAAAGGAGACTATGCAATGAGCAGAAATGATCTCTGTGCCTGGGACTCACACACATAGTGAGAGGGCTAACTTGGCTAATGTTTCCCAGCAGTTAATTTTTTCCCTTTGATGCGCCAAGGAGGCTCGGTAGAGCTCCCTAGAAAATTTCAGTGAAGCAGCCCCCGCAGTACGTTTTGCCTAGAAGTATGATAATTGGTAGGCATATGTAACATCCCAAGATGTACAAAAGAAAATCCTCTTGGAGCCATGTCCCAAACTCAACAGGAAGTCAGCCATTTTTAATTTAATGTTTTAATGCCTTTTTTTGGCCATTTCCAGGGGTGGTACTTTAACAAACTCCTCCTACAGACTTGATCCGATGGACTTCAAATTTTGTCTGTGCCATCTTAAGACCTTTGACATCAAAAGTTGCTTGAGTTTTCTTCAAACCGTGTGACCGTGGCATGATGTTAAAATTCCATGTTTTGCCACCAAACAGGACGGGGTTTGTAACTCTAGCATACATGGTCCAATCTGCCCCAAACTTCACATCTTTTATGAGGCTCCAGGCCCGAAGCCATCTACTGTATGTAGTACTAGTATTACCATGAGCGATTTGTCTGATAAATTTCAGTTTTAGTTGTGTTTTCTCCACAATATCTGCTTACAGTATCTGTGTTTCTTTGTCTTTATGGGTTCTAAGTTCATTGATGCTGCCTTGATGTGCCCAGTCTGAAGTGAGAAATGGGAAGTGATGGGGAAGAAATAGGTCACAATATCCCTCTGGTAAAAACAACCATCAGCATCTTAGAATCAGAGTTTATACCCAAACCTTATGGGATCCAACCAACCCGACAGGATTCCAGTTCATTCAAGCCAAATTCCTCATTTATCCTTTTGCTTCCATTTTTGTAGCTTAAGCTCACTATTACAATGTATCATCAGAGAATCATGCAGTTTTTTGTTCGAGCCAGAACATAAGCCAAGCTTCAGTGCAGGTACACTCAGACAAGACTTGAATATTCAAGCACAGAATGGAGCTCCGGGGCGAACACAGACTCTTTTTCAATTTAAGAGCGAGCAACAAATGCTCGTCTACCTACACCGCCTGAGTCCACACCGCCCACGTTAATGTCTGACACTAATCTGATGACAAAGCCCAGGGTGTAGGTGCACAATAGCTTGAGAATGCTGTGGGTTTAAGTGTTTACTCTGCTATTCTCTTATGAATGATTTCTATAATTCTTTCTGTCTCACAAATGCACTCACACACACTAATCAGGCAGTACCCCATGGCTGCTGCTGCTGCTGCTACTGCTTTCTGACATGTCTCTGTGCCAATAATTCCACTGTGGACCTCCAGCCATCGATCGTGGCACAAAGGGAGACATTGTTGC
This sequence comes from Epinephelus moara, assembly GCF_006386435.1. Lineage (NCBI taxonomy): Eukaryota > Metazoa > Chordata > Actinopteri > Perciformes > Serranidae > Epinephelus > Epinephelus moara. The sequence goes on along the minus strand of NC_065517.1, from coordinate 10,298,166 downwards.
CATCAATAACACTGAAATCCTTTGCAGGGAGCCACCCAGTGCCACTGAGATGCAGTTTTTACTGGCAGATCAGTGTGGAAATGGTGGAGAAGAAAGGAGGGAAAAAAGAGAAGGATGCACATACACGATTAACAGCAGGCAGCATCCAACCGCTATCAGTGCGACCAAGGTCTGGAGGCAGCAGCTTTGATAATGATTGAGTGAGCTGCAAAGAAATGAGGCAGAAAGAAGGAGACAGAGAAGAGTGGAAGGGGGTTATGACCAAGTTAATTAGATCAAACTGCTCAGAAATACCCAACAAGTGCTCCAAAGTACTGAGAGCCTGGCAGATCTGAGAAAGGCTGTTTACTGTTTGCTGTCAAGTTGTATGTGTGTTTGTATGTGCGTGACTGCACAGCACGCTCACGAAACAGAAGCCAATTAGCATGTCAGCACTGCGAGGCACATGGGTGTTGCAGAGCGGAGGGGCACTTAGATGCTGCGTGCTTTTAGGGCAGGCAAAATTCAAATAGCATTTTATTTCAAGGCCCCTCACATAGCTGTGAGCTTGACGATACATTTGGAAGCTTATTTGTGGTGTTTTTCCTGAACATTTAGATAGTCTGGCTGCAGATCTGATGGTCTCAAACTGTGGCGGATCTACCTATAGGCAACATAGGCAGCTGCTTAGGGAGCCGCTCACTAGGGGGGCACCTAGTAGGGGGGCACCAAAATACCCCAACCCCCCCCAAAAGACTGGCAAATATTAACTGACATTCAAATTGACAAAAATATTGAAAATAAGGGAAAATGATCCAAAGACCTAATAGAGCTAACAGTCAGTCTGTAGTAGCAGTACCACCGCTAGTTCTGGCAATGGTAATTCACCTTAATGTGTTCATCAATGAGTAATCATCACAGTCAGATCATGCTAGAGTCATGGATGGATTACCAGACACAGGCCCAGGAGCCGAAAGCATCGGGGGGGGGGTCCCCTGGCCTTCGCTTGCAAAATGTCATGTAAATTAACACGTACTGACCACAAAGAGACACAAAAAGACCCCAAGGGATGCAAAGGAACTGCAAAGAGTCACAAAATCAAAGAAAATAATAACACAAAGCGATACAAAACATCCACAAGAGGAATGACTATAAAATGACTATTAAGCGACACAAAACAACCAAGACACAAAATGACCTCAAAGAGACCCCCATGACAACAACAAAGACACAAAACAGGCACAAAGAGACACTGAATGACCATAAACAGGCACAAAACAAAACAAAAAAAGATGCATAATGACTTCAAAGAAACACAAAACCAACGCAAAGTCTGTGTGTCTTGCACCTGAGGTGGTGGGGCCTTTTCCATATCTGTGCCTAGGGTCCCACTGTTTCATAATCCGCCCATGGGTGGCATGTATGTAGAGAGCATCTAGCCCTGTTTCCACCAAACACTTTCGGTATGGTACCTTTGAACCAAAAGTACCCTTTCAGACATGGTACCTAGACCCTAGGTCTGTTTAGCGTTTCCACCACAACCACTCTTAACTGTGGGCGGGGTTGTTGTCAATGACTGGTCCGTCCAGCACTCGCTGTATTTCCTCATCGGTGACACTGATGGGAGTCTGCACCCTATTTATCGTCCACAGAACAAGGCTGCATGCCAACATTTTCAGAACAAAAACTGACAGGCTGCAGTGAGAGTCTCTCTCCATGGGATATTTAAAAATAGTGGGTTTAGTCTTTCTCAGGCAAGCGCAGCCGGCTGGAGCCCACAGGAACGATGCTAATAAAAACTAATGGAATGGTCAAAAGTTGTCACATTGAAATTTGAGGTGTGCTGATGGATTTATGTCGTCAACTCATGCATTGAGCAACATAACAAATAAACGTTCCACCTTAAAAGTTGCCGTCAGTCAACACAGTGAATTTTAGGTTGTTTTGTTTCTCTCAGACTACATCTGAGAGGCAGAAAAACATTCTTTCATTTTATAGTTACATTTACTGACATATGTAAAACTCTCCACAGTATGGACAGTGGTTACAAAGCCAGCCACAGCTCAGCCCTGAGCAGAGTGACTGACTGCTATTGACCAATCAACGGACAGCGGTGTTCACAGCTCCTCCTTTTAGTACTAGATCTGTGTGCTAGGTACCCCAACAGAGGGGTGACTAAAAATGGGGACGGTACGCAACAGTTCCATTGGTACCATCCACAACTTTTCACAGTGGAAACGGAAAAAAGCGTACCGAACTGAACCATACTAGATGGAAACAGAGCATTTGAGTAAGAAAAAATCAAAAGGCAAAATCCATCTGGGATGCAGTACGTAAAAGAAAGAAAGAAAGAAAGAAAGAAAGAAAGAAAGAAAGAAAGAAAAGGGGGAAAAGTAGTTGAAATTTGCAAACTTGCACATACCGTATTCTTTTATTGTTTGTTATTCATTAATTTTTTTGTTTGCTAAGTTGTTAATTTGTGTTGAAATCTCGTTAGATATTGTTCTTGTTTCTAATAGATACAATAAATATACATTTAAATATATATATATTTGGAGGGGTTGTGGGTTGCCAGAGGAAGCGTGTTTAGGGCACCAAATGTGCTAGGTCCGGCACTGCCCTCAAAATCAGCAAACAGGCAGCTGTGTGCAGTCTGGACTGAGCAAAGGGGCCTCCGGCAAGGCCAGCAGCTTCCCCTTGGCTGAGGTTCAGTGAGGTTTTACTTGTTTTAAAGATGATACATCCCTCCCTGTGGTGTTTTTTACAAATATGAAATACTTGAAGGTACAAACACGGGGGAGCAGTTTAGTCCAGCGTCACCAGACCAGAGAAAAATAAAAGAGAGGAAGGGAGGGATTTAATTCATTTTGTCCTCTCTGCTCAACTTGCAGCGCACCATGCAGAACCTGGAGTTTCCACAACCGCAGCGAACAGTTGACATTTGGATGCTTCGCAGAGCGGCGAGATCGTGAGCAAGTAGCAATGACACTTCAATGCACCTGGTCCACTGGGCAACAAAAAGCCTTGTCATCAAACAACAGTGGTGACATTTAGAATCCATGCATACTCACATCTGTTCGGGCAGCATTTCGATTCTGACCCGTAAAAATGGAAATGTTGACATATCACATAACATTTTCCCAGCTTCTGTTTTAAACCAAAGCATTTGAAAGGATCTAAAAACAGGTGGAAAGGAAAATCAAACCAATTAAGCTTGAGTATTTTAGGCTTAGAATATGCATCATGTAGCTATCAAATATATTTTCTCCTGCCCTTTTTTTATATGAGTGTATTGTTAAACAGCCAGAGCCATCCTAACAAGTCCATGCAGCCGTTAGCAACAGTGGCTCGGCATCCTGCCAAGTATGGACACTGGGAGATGAAAGAGTGGAAACTGTTGTTCTGCTCTGCCCAACACCAAGGGCAAAGAGAGAAGGGAGCACTAACATGGCGTTTGTTTTTTCTATTTGTTTCCACCTCCAGGGCCTGAATGCTAATATCGCTGTATGTATTATTTTATGCTCTCAGTATGCATCCGAAATCACCTCCCAGAAACAACAGCCAATTGCATTATGTTACCATATTAAGCTCATTTTCAATCCTCATCCTGGGAGTAGATTAGTGCACACAACAAACAAGGTTTCGGTGTCCTTGCTCTGGGCCACTACTGGCCCTCACTGGCCACTGTTGGCTCCAACAAGCCTTTGATTTCTGGACTCCCTTTCTAACCCACCTACAGATATCCCTTTGTACTACACACAGGCATTAAAATCACTGTGAGATATTTTGCATTTCGTCATATCATACCTGAAACTGCAAGAAATCAACCGCCTAGTTGTACACTACCCCACATTTCATCATTAACAGGGTGTAAGTGATTATGGGTTCCATGTCATCTTCTGTCATCACACTACATAGGATAACATGTACCATATATTACAGTTGACTAATGGTGTCTGTCAGTCTCTTATATGAAGGATGGATTCAGTGTTTTTTTGCATTACCCTTCAGCTAAAAGGATTTGGCATAAAGCGCTTGTAATCCTATAACACAGGTGGCGACTGTTTGCAATCTCCACCCACAGGTGCTGTGGTCATAAATCATCAAGCATAAAGTATAACATAGAGAGAAGGTGGGACATGGATGAGAAGGCACTTTAACTGAAAAAGTGTTAAACATTATGCAATAAAATAACCCTTTAAATAATATGCAAACTGTAGATCATCCTTCCATACAGATTGATTAGCTGCTGAGTATTATCCACTGAAGTAAGGATTATGCATGTTATAATGCATTCAGTTGGTATCTGTGCAGATATAGCTGGAGCCAGCTGAGTCAGCAGTGTGGTGAGCTACTGCCACCCAGAGGAGGATGAGGTTGTCAGGGTAATTCAGCAGTCATTATCAGCTGCATGGAGAGAACTGTTTCTATTTATGAGCCATATTTGCATTAATAATGGATCTCTGCTCAGATCTCTTTGATCACTTTATCTTTATTTGTCACTTGTTGTGGCTCTAAGAGAAGTTTACCTTGAATACAGGTATTGTGAAAAGGATTTTTTTCTGCATTATTTGTAGCCAAACAACAAAGGATCATGGATTTAGATTTTTGCTTAAAGGTCCAGTGTGTAGGATTTAGGGGGAATTATTGTCAGAAATAGTATATCAAATTCATAACTACTTTTTCATTAGTTTATAACCACCTGGAAATAAGAATCAGTTTTTGTTACCTTAGAACAGGGGTAGGCAACCTACAACTCTGAAGCCATATGTGACCCTTTGGCCCTCTCCAGTTTTATTTTTCATTCATCATTTATCAGTGTTGTGTACCTAAAGTGAATCCTACATTCGTTACGTTTTAAAAAATGTGCAGCCTATGCCCAGAATAAAAAAACATTTAACATTAACATTTAGCATCTCATCAAAATGTGTGTCATATGTCTACCTCCTGGCTCCTTTTCTTTTACATTTTGCCATACCTCAATGGTGGTGGCTAGTCTAGTCTAGTAACTGTTAATTCCAAATCTAAAAAAGGAAAAGTCTTGGAGGAAAATAGAGAGTTTGCATGGACAGATTTAATTGCTTTTACCACCAATGGTGCAAATTTAAAGCACCAATAATACCTCGACTGTACACCATCTGATGTTTGTATTTGGACATAAAATATCTGCTTATGATCAGTGTCTGAGCCCCATTTACTTGTCACATTTTGCCGCCCCATTGCAGTCCCTTATGCACCGCAATACACATAAAGCTAGCACAGTGTTAGCTAACTAAGCTAAATGACACAGTTACATAGCTAAAAACAAACTATATGATTGGTTGAGGCCTTGCCGTGTCATTGAGTGTGAAAGACGTTGAGGCCAGCTTAGCTTTCATTTGAAGCCCGTCATGACCGTCAGCAGCAACAAGTGGCAGGCATCAGTTTGTTGCTTCATGTCACTGGCTTCCATTTACTTGACTTGTAGTCCATTGCTGTGTCGCTCATGTGAATGCAGCATTAGAATGAGCCGTTTATATCTACATATGGAGCTAGTCCTCTTCCACCAAGGTCACCATGTTGTTCTACAGCAACCCAGGACGGACAAACCAATCATTGACTCTTGATAGGGCCATTCACGTTTTCATTCTGTCACCTCAGCCACAGTGGTTCTCCTACATGCTTAGCATACAAGAGAAGTTTCAGTTCTGCAACCTCACCACTAGATGCCACCAAATCCTACACACTGGATCTTTAATAAAAACTTCATATACCTTCAGGAAAGTGTTTGGAAAACAGATGATACTCAACATGCAATGTTGCCAAAAATTTTAACTGTAACCGTAGAGCTTTGAAATATAAAACTGGAGAAGAGAAGTTTGAGAAAAAAATGTAATGAACTTTTTATGGTTTATTGAGGCGTTAGTTACTGCATTTTACTTCGCAGCCATGAAGGTCTGTTTTGTGTTTAAAAGCATCATTGCATTATAGCTCAAAAACCAATGTAGCCTTATGTTCTCTGATGTTCCAGCATAATTGATTCAGCTTTAAATGGGGTTACAGTGAGGATCATGTCCTCCCAGTTAAGCCACAGGGAGATTTCAGCTCATCAGTTTTAGTGTTATTTTATAAACCCTGTTCAGCAGACGGGCCATTCAATGCAAGTTTTAGTTGATGACAAAAATCTTTCTTGTGACATAATGATGAATACTGTTATGGCTGTTATGGCAGCACTACGAGCAGTCGCCACCAGGTGTCACTTTTGTACAATTTTACACAGTTGAATCACGTGTATGGATATTTTGACATATTGTGTGACAAACTGATAATTCTCAAGAGAAAGGTTTTAATTATTGCCCTTTTCAGGACAGCAGCAGGCAGATCAGAGGTCATCTTTTCTGCAGAGATTTTCCAAAGCGCTCACAGCATCATAAACAACTGGACAAAAACCTTCAGTAAATTACATGCATTTAAGATTCTTATGTCTTTGTAAGTTGACCTGTTGGATAAAGTATAAATGTGTGCTTCATCACATGAGTTCCTGTCATTCAACTTTTTAATTACTATGTTTTAGTAAAGTATGTATTTTCTATGGTTGTAACTCTGTGATGTTTCCTCCCTTGGGAACTACAGCAGTGAAAAGAGCAGTGTTAGTTTCAGTTTTTACTTTCACTGACCTATTTCCAGCAAATATGTTGTAGTGACATAACTTACATGCATGCATACAACACATCAGTGGATAATTAGAATGTGTAGTATCATTGCTGGATGGAGTAATAAACATTATGACTGCGTCTTGATGTGCGTGGGTGTGTGCACAGTTACTGTAAAGGAAACTTAACTCCATGACAACCAGCAGTTGTGGCAGTGGAAGACGTGGGTGTACTCTGACCCCCATCGTCTAACCTAACTGGCCCTTATAGTCCTGTGGAGGATGTGTGTTTACCCTGAACATACCTTCAACCACACTGCTGACAACAATGAGCTCCCAACCTTTCCCACAGTCACAGACCCAAGGCTCCAGCATGCGTCGTGGCAACCTGGTATGGCAACACACACACACAGAAATAGCATCAGCGAGCTACATGAGGCCTTGCACTGAAAAGACTGTATGTTTTGATTGCAGAGCCTTGACATTTTTAAAGGCTCTGTATGCGCGTGTGTGTGTGTTCCTGTTGCTTTGCATTGCAGCCCCCAGGGCCAAGTATGAAAGCCCCCCATTCTACAGACCCACTGATGTTCAAACATGCCTTTGAGTTCATCCATTAATCTTGACGCTGGCTAGGGCCAGCCGTTACAAGCAGGAAGTTTACTTTGATGTGCTCCAATTTGCTATCTGAACCCTGACCCGGTTATGAATGTTATGAGGCCAAAAGAAAAGCACTTTAGTTGGATAACATAAACAGCTCAAACAAACGTGCACAATTTAAAACTGCTTATATTGGACTGTGACTAGAGACTGATTTCATTATTGATTCATCTGTTGTTTATTTTCTCGTAAAAAAAAAAAAAAAAGTGAAATATGCCCTTTATACTTTTCTTAAAGACCAAGACAGCTTCTTCAAATTGCTTGTGTTGTCTGACCAAACCCAAAGATATTCTGTTTACTATCATATATGCTGGAGAAAAGCAATATAAACCCTAACCAGCAAAAACAACTGAAAAGATTTATCAATCTTGCTGATTGTCTATCAACTCACTAATTCTATAATGAACTACTGGTTTTACCTCTTCACTTACTGACTATATTTTTATAATATTGTATGTACTTTAAACCTTTAAACCCTGAGCAAGGGGGAAAAGGAAAGGCAATGAGCAACTTGGTAATAAATGTCCCACTTATTGCAAAAAAATTAATAGATTTAGAAGATTATTTGAAAAAAAATTAAAAAAAACAACTATATTTATAAATATTTTATTATTTTTTATTTATTTTTATTCTAATTAATCATTATACTTTTTAAGAACTTCCTCTTTATACTTTTTTTTTTAAACTAATTTTCTTGTTTTCAAATTGCTCATTTTGGGTCACTTCTTTTTGGTTGCTCATCGCCTTCTTCCTATGTTTTTGAAAGAAATTAAGCCAATTTGCTCAGGTTTCAATGGGTTAAAGCTGAAATAGTGACAAGGGTGAGATGGAAATGTAAACAGCAGGAATCTATAAAGACAGCACAATTTGTATACTCAAAACAGTATTATGTGGCCACAAATAAATATAATAATTATTTAGAGCATGCTATTTTTAATCCCTAAAGAAAGGATAGACTGGAAAGTAAAGCAATGGAATATTATAATACATAAACGTTTTGTGTTTTATCATAAAGTTTATTTTTAGTTTGAAGATAAAGAGTCAAAATTTTCGCCACACACTGCAGATGGGAGATAATTTGCTGCATTACTATTGCACAAAGAAAAACTATAGAGAATTTAATTGGCTCATTTCGCACTGTCCCTAATATTGACCAATCACAAATGCGAGTGGGCGGGGCTTGAAACTCGAGGTTTTTTTTTTTTTTTTTTCCTTTGCTCCGTTTGTCTGGTGGCAGAGCAGAGGGAGGGGTATGAGCCGAGAGTGTTGTTGTCTGTCGCTGCTGGGGACACACTGAGCTGCCAAGGTCGGTGAAAGTACTGCTGAAACCACCGTAACATCCATAAAAGTACTACCTCAAGATACACACAGGTGAGTTTTTGTGTTTAACCAACTTTTTATCCGTGTTTAGCGGGCGCTGAGTTGGATTTCCTTCAACTGGTGTCGTGCCAAACTGTGTATCCCCGTCAAATCAGTGACTGTCAGACGAGTTCACATGGGAAGAGATGCCGGGGAGGAAGCGCTAACTTGCTAGCTAACGTTAGCCGCTTTTGAGCGCTAAAATTAGTCATGTGTCGGCGTGAAGCGTTGTGCGAGTGTAACTGGAGTTTTATTTATTACCGCTTGTGCCCTGTATTGTCCCCCGGACTGTTTTCTGAGGAAATACCATTTGCTGTGTTTGCCTGACAGCGGTGCCGGCTAACGGGCGGACTATAGCCAGCAAACTTAATGTTAGCTTCCAAGCCGTAGCCGAATTGGAGCCACATCTCCCCTGATTTTCCCTGTGTCCAAATTATTTCATTACTGCTGTATTTTGGTCCTTAATCGTTTGAATGAGTGGAGAGTGAGTGAGGTTAAGTGCTTTGGGACCCCGGTTTGCGACATGTTGTAATAACTTAACAACTCTTTCCATCCGCAATCACTGCGTACAAACAACTGTGTGGAGTTTACCACTAACTGACAATAGTGTAACGTTACTGTACTTACACTGGCAGGTGGCAGGGACAAAATATGAGTTTATTCCTTTCTACTGTTCTTATCTGGGACTTTCTCAAGCTGTGTAACGGGTAGTAGAGCCCTGTAATACTGGTTTAGATAGTTGTTGTTTTTGGGGTCTCAGACTTTGGTTGTAAATGCCGGACAGCAGCTGTTTCTTCCCCTCTGTTAACACGAGCAGCCAATGAGTGACTCTATTTTGCCCCATGGGATGTTATTGGAGTACATACTTCATTACATCCAACAACAGCAATCAGCCCAGTATTATGAGCCATTGCAGTGTTGAGGTGTAGATGATGGTATCCAGTAATATTCAGTATGGGATGGGGGGCTCAAGTTACACAGTTGGTATTGATTTTTTGAGAAATTAGTTATGATTAAGGATTTTCAAAGAACTGAGTCCACATTTTTTTGCTGTCTGATACACAGCAACACTGATTTGTGTGAACCAGTTAACTAAGCAAGGGCTTAAAGAGTCAGGATTCAAAATAAGTAACACATTTGCCACCAGCTTAACATTTAAAACCAACCTGAGATGCCAAATTCGGGGGCTCCTGAGAGGAATGTGCTTCATCGTGTATCTCGTTGCACTGAAATGGCGCTCTTTTGTTGAAGAGGACATACAGCAACAGCTGCACTCCTCAACAACAGTGTGTGTGAGTGTGTGGGTGCATGCGTGCACATGTGTGCATATGGGTTTTGTGTCAGTTGGTATGCCAGTCTGTAATTGCAGCATTTCTGGAATGCTGGTTGAATTCTGTGACTTAAACATATCGGACAATGGCTGTTGTGGATGAACCTGATTTCTCATGGAAGAAGTTAAAATGCTTTGCATGTTCTTTGCATGGCCCAATCTACGTGTGCACCTCAGTATTCACTTTAACACCATGGAGACAAGTTAGGGCACGCAGGGCTTCATATATAGTAAAGAATCACATATTATGTGGCACAAACCAAGTCTTGTTCTCTTTGACTCTAGAGAGGTATCAGAATGTTGCTTTTGTGGTGATGTTAGACTGTAGCTTAGGTCATAGTTTAAAGTAGCAAGACCCCTATTTAGCACAGTCACCCCAGAATATTTATATAGATGTTTAAAACAAACGTATATTGCTTTTGCGACCAGTTGATGTGTTGCTTTGGAGCATCCCAGTGATGCCTGGCAGAGTGGGTTTTTTGATAACTAAACTCACCTGATAATCTTATCCTTTGTTCCAAATGTGCGACTAATGTAAACTGACTAATCAGTTTGTGTTGGGTTTTGTGTGGCGCTCATGAACCATGTAAAGCTTTCAGATGCTGTGCTGAAGCGATGCAGTGCTGCAAATGAGAGAATACTGAAAAGAGCAAAAGGCATGTCAGACTTTACAAGTGTGTCTTGGCAGAGTCTGAATGCGGCGTGCTTTTGTGTGTGTGTGTGTGTGTGTGTGTGTGGCTGAAACTTTGCTCGACCATGTCTCTGGCAGAGCAGTAGCTGTTAGATTGCAGTTTTACGCATGGTAGTTTTGTTCTCTCACCGCTCCGTGTTTGCGTCTGTGACAGAAAAACAGGATATGGCATCTCACACCCTCTTGAACATTGCCATTTTTTCACATTGTGGTTTTTAACCTGCCGTTACAGGTTGCCTGAGACAAGCGGGGGGGAAAGCCTTTGTGTTGCATTGTAGTGTTTCTTTTGTACATATTTAGCACTGCTAGGCTGAACACTGCCACAACTTCTGAGGAAAATGAAATAAAAAAGGAATGCTTAAATGCTAACTATAGACAAGTATGCTGAAGATGTTAAGTATTATTTTATTTAACATGATAGGGCAGCCAGGTATGAAGTGTCACCATTGCAGCCCCCACAGTCATCAAAACAGGACTGAAATATGTATTGATGTTAAACCCAAAGTAAAACTACACAGCAACACATGCCGACATCACTTTTGGGTTGAGTATGTGTTGTCGTGATCAAAGAAACACAGCATCCACCTGAAACATGGTTAGCAAGCTGGCACTGATGCTACCCTCTGATGTGTGAAATATGATGACTACAGCCATTACAGTCATATTACAGAGAGGCATCCAGCCACTGAAATGTGCTGCTCTAAATTCTCAACAGGCCGGATAAAGGTAATGTGATATTTGCAGTTAAGCTGTTCTCAAACTCCCAAATGCTTGCAGCAGCGGTTTTTGTTTGTTGGAGTCCAACTATGAATCACAAGTTGCTTTGTGACACTAAATGAGAGAACCCAAAGGATTTCCTTCCAGCGCTGCACTCTGTGCCAAGTCTAATATCTGATTTTAGGATTTAGCTGAACAAGCAGTGTGAAGCCTTCTTGTATCATTATTTTACTTTTGATGCCAACTAAGGTTGGCCTGCAGCACTGCAGACTGCTCATTTGATCACACATTTGTTTATGTGTGTCAGATTTTGGCCAGACTTATAGTTCCTCCTGAATTCATTCAACTGTAGAATGAGAACGTCACTGTTGCATCAATAGAAAACAAATAGAAAGTAGCAATCATCATTTTTAAGCTAAAGCAAGTATGGGAACTGTTTGTCGATATGACCTTAACTAAGCAACTGTCACCAAATCTAAAATGGCTAATATAAAATATGTGGCCTTAAAGCAGGTGTAGGTAATTTTATTTTAGTGCCATAGGGCAGTTATCCCATAGTAGACTTTGAGCAGATTGTAATTCAGGTGGTCTGAGAGAACTCTAGGCTTCTCCTCTGTTTGGTTCTGTTTCCAGGCTTCACAAGACCTAGCTTGTGATGGGAGACTTTGGCCAAATACAGGTAATTTCAGAGAGAGGGCGTTCCTATTGGCTGTTCCACAGATGTGTGTCCAGGTCCCTTCGGTGAAAGCCTGATTTAATGGAGAAAGAGAAAATGTTGCTAATATTTTAGCCTTCTGCTAACCGGAGCTAAAGGCTCATAGCTGCGGCTTCAAGTTTGCATTTATGTAGCTAACATTAGCTAGAGCCTTGAATCACAGTGTGCCCTCTGCCTCACTTCCTGCTGCTAGAGACCCCCTCGCCAGGAGGAGAGCTGGCAGCAGCTCGAGAGACAGAGCCCCAGTCAGCGGCCACAGCAGCCCAAATCCAGGCAGCGCAAACCCCAGCTTCGGGGATCGGACAGCCCTGACTTCACACCGGATCAACAAACTTTCTGTTGCTGCTGTTACACAGGTTAGACCTGCCACTGCTCTGGCCGCCAGCCCACTGTGACAACCAGTGCTCAGGCATTTGCGCTGGCTGAATTCAAGCCACTACAGCCCCCAGTTGAGGGTCCATCTCCGTGAGCTGCGACCGGCTCTTCTCCTGGGGAACAGTCCACAGTGGCGGGGAGCAAAGCGGAGGGACTGTGGGCTGGCTAGCTCGCTAATTCTTGTCTCATTCATGGTCTGATGAAGAGAGAGAGGGCGTGGGGCAAGGAAGGGCTGAGCGAATTTGCTCTGCACAATTCTACAATGAAACAGGGTTAAATAAATCAATACACAGGAAACACTGGGTTACTGTATGAAGTGTGTGCATATGCTTGTGGTTGTCTTGTGAGAGGGGATTCGGACAGAGAAGAGAGAGGGAAGAGCTGCAGGTGGACGGTGTATTCTCGAATTTTGCCTTGTCCAGATTTCTGCCCACACCAGATTTAAACATCTTTTTTTTTTTTTTTTTCAGTTCATGGCTACATTGTACACATCCTTTCAGCAGAAGCTCAACACTTTACACTTATTCAAAACTTTATTTCATTGAGACTGAACAAACGGGCTAAGAAGTCCCTCAGCTCCTCATCTCCTAGCTCCGAATGCTCGGCGTTCCTCCTGTTGTCAACGACTAATCATCCAGTTTACCGTGGACCACCAGCCACCGCTGACTCAGCCAACGCTGCCATCTGGGCTGGAACAGAAAACACAACAGACTTCTCACTGGCTCTAGAGCCTCAGATGCTCAGCTAACAGATTTTGTGTGTGTGTGTGTGTGTGTGTGTGTGTGTGTGTGTAAAGTGAAAGATAGAAATAAACTGTTTACAGTAATGTGAAGACAAAGAGAGAAAATCGGAATATGAAAAATCACATATTCTGTTGCTTTCTATCAGATACTATTGCAACACTCAGAGGGCCAGCAGTCAATATAGAATCAAGATTAAAGAAAGTTGACAAAATGAGCCCTCCCATTCAAACATGCACGTTCTGTTATTCTGACTAGATCTCTATCAAGGTTAAAGTTGGTAAAACTACAATAATATTATGATACTTAAATGAAGATACGATATTATTGCAGTTTTAAATATCCTCAGTATTGTGATAACGTATATTGCGCCATTATACCTTCTTTTCCAACTGTAAATTATGTGCCCAAAGCAAAACTTTGTCAACATCTGTTTTATCTAATAAGATATAGTTTTCAGTCTGTTCATCTCACTTCAGACATTTTCTGCAGCAGCAAAATGTATCTAGTGGACTGAAAAAGCAAGTGATTATATTATTCTAGTAGGCTACCTAAAGTTTGATTTGTTTTTGTCTTATTAATAAGTTATGTAATAAAAAAATCGATACTTGGCACTGTGTGACACTACGATATTGCCACACAAGAATACCGCTGTACTAAGCTGTACGCCCAGGAGTCTTTGGAAAGCAGTATTGATACTGAGTGGATTATCCTGCTAAAATGAAGTGAACTAAACTATACACATCAGTGTTTGGGCTCAATGTAGGCAGTGTAGATGAAGTAAAGCACAAAAATAAAGTGCATGCAACATCTTGACTTTGCTTGTTTCTATGCCTTTACCATGTGTATGAAATGTTGGTGTGACTGCAGCATCAGGAGAAATCTAATCAAGAACAATAAGTAAAAACACCTGTGTGGTTGGACCAAGGCTTTATAGGGGCTTTATGAATGTGTGAAGTAATCACGATCAATAATAGGACATTTTTAAGAAATTATGACATGTCAAGGTAAGAAAATAAATGATGACTGAATTCCAGTTAGCTGCTTCAGTTTCATTGTGCATACTGGCACACTGCCCCACTTTCATGGCTTAACAGAACATTTGAATACAACATAGCCAGCATTAACATTATTAGTAGTAACACCTGTGCTTTTCCCTACTGTGACAGGTCAAAATGTTTGCTATGAATAAGGCCTTAGACTCAGGGCTATCGTTTTAGCCATAATTGTGTACCCACTTACACAAGAAGTCTTTTCAGTCCCACAATTTGGCAAAGCAGGATTAATAAATCTCAGCTGTTAGGAAGGCTTAGCTCTTAAAAGCTTAAAGTGTTTTAACACTTAAGCCACCAGCGTTCAATGTTCACCAGGAATAATGTCCTTCAAAATTTTTATTCATTCTTGGCTGTTCTCGATCCCCGCCTGTTTTTATTACTTTCCAGAAATTAGTTATATGTGTGAAGTCGACCATGGCTTTGTCGCAGTCAAACACCATGCGAACCACTGTCTGCTCCGAGTTCCTGTTTTACCCCAAACTACCTGTCTGCCTCTCTCTTTATCTGCCTGTCTGTGAGAATGAGTGTGTGTCCAACTGCGCTGCTTTATGACCCCGCACACTTCCCGCTCACGTTTCACTTTTTAAACTCACATCCTGTCAGCAGTACAACAGCTCTCTGCAAATCTGTTTGCTGTGCAGTGTCAGTGCGCTCTCGCTACTATTGTGCAGAGGCCGTGCTTGTAATTGTCAGTCCTGCTAAGTTTATTATCCTTCAAGTGCTCCAGTATTACTGTTAATATGTTTTTCTTTGGTTTGTCGTAATGTTGTTCGCTCATATAACAACATAGACTCTCCACAGAAATCATTTAAGCTTGTTTTATGATAGGAAACTACATTTTTTTGGTTAACTAAGAGGGCTTCAAATCCTCAACTCTCAAAACCTCAAAACACATAGCCCACTTGTGCTAAGTTCCTGCTTGAATAATGTTGTGATGAAAATTTCTGACTCCCTGTTTTCATTTTTTTTAAATATCTATTTAAGTTATATTTCTCATGCTGCCTCATGTCAGATAAGTCAATCAATCAATCAATCAATTTTATTTATAAAGCCCAATATCACAAATCACAATTTGCCTCACAGGGCAAGTAACCTGTTGTGTTTGAAACCTGAGTGGTGGTACGCCTGGGTCATTTAAAATGCACACCATCTGTCCTATTGATTTTGTGCAAACTACTTTCAACAAGCGGCTTCTTTGCTTTGGCAGTTTATTTATGCACAAGTGCCCAAAGCATTGTACTTTCTAGGCCACTGGAAAATTGGAAAGCTTTGGAAAATGTGTTATGGCACAAAGCTAGGTTGAAAGTTGTGAAACTACAAGATAAAGAGTAACTCAGATTGAATCAGTCCCATCCTTTCATTCTTTGTCTTGTGTCATGCTACTTGGTGATCATATTTATGCTGCACAAGCACTATATAAAAGCAATTTTTGACTCGTTTCTGTTTACATAGTTTATTGCCATTTAACAAATGTCTCACTTCTGCTCTGTGAATCCCACTCTCTGGTTTATGAAGTGAAATTACCTGCAAGCCACTTCTCTTTTGCTGGCACGATGCTCCTGCCAAGCAGACAGCATACTCAGTTGGTTTGTGATAAAAGGTTTGTGATACAAATATGCATCACAGAATGCACCATTAGCTGGATGTATAAGACACAATATTTAACCTTGACAGAGATAATAGAGCTGACTGTGTGCTGCCACACCACCTGTTTTTCTGCATTTCCACAGCTGGCAGAAGGATCTTGGCCTCTGCCTCTGTCTGGCTTTTTGCAATTCAGCAGCACTCTCACTGATCTCAGCAGGTGCAGGAACCCAGAGATTTACAGCTGTTTATTGTTCATGACAAGCTAATAGTCTGTGAGAGCAGAAATATTAGGATGTTAAAGAGGACAGCCGTCACGCTTTAGTGAAGAGGGTGTATCAGTACAGAAAACCAGTGATGTGAGCAAAACAACAGCAGTTAGGTCAGGGCAGGTCATTGACTGTGTCACAACTGATTTCCTGTGTGTGTGTATACACTGTATGACTACACTGTGAAATACATTGTAGAGTGTATGTTGGGATTATAATTATTAATGCTGATTAGTCGGCTTCAGTTCACATTAGAGGGCTTGATGCTCAGTTCTGAGTATCCCCCCAGATCCAATCTTTCTAATAAGACACATGCATGTTTAGATGCATGTTTGAAGTGACCCATATCTGACATCAGTCTGTACAGCCCCTTTTACACTCTTCATGGTGGGAGTTTCACGCCGTAAAGCTGCCCCGCAATTTTACATGTACAGCCGTGGAATGGGGGGACAGAATTGTCTCGCCCTTTAGCCGACATCTGAGGTAATAACTGCGCCATAACGACGTCTGTAGGAAAGGGACATTTGACAGGATGGGTGGCACGGGTGTGGCGTTTTGACGATGTGTTATGCATGTGACTCATTGTGGTAGATTTTAAAAAATAGCTGATAGCAATTATCAGCTAACTCAAGAAGGAGCAGCGGATGAAAGTGTCCACAAATTGGGAAAAGAATGACTTCCGGAAGCTCCTTGCCCTTCGAGCATGAGATCAGGGGCCATATAACAGATGCGGTAAATGATTGTCATAGCCATATTAATGCCATTATTATTTTTGATAATGCGCTGCCAACATGTATGTTATATGCCACACTAGAGGCTGATGCTGTTGTGTTTCGTCACGCCCTATGTATATAAATAATATATATTACTACACTCTAGTCATCCTGCTGTAGCTTGTGTCACTCAGCCCTTCAACACACACACACACACACAGACCAGCATTTAACACTCATGACAACATCCATGTTACAAAACAATCACATTTTTTATTGAGCTTCACATAGGCTTACATTATGACAGACTCACGATGAAACCTGGACCTGTATTATTGGCAGGTCAAAAAAACATTTTAAAAAAAAAAAAAAAGAGCGGAAAAAAAGTTTGTGTCCCAAAAGGCACATCGGCCCACTGGGAAATTGCCGGTATGCCAGATGCCTAGTCCACCCCTGGGCTCTATAGCATGATCTCTGTAAAAAGGGCTAAGGGATCTCTACCCTGATAGGCCTCACATGCTCTATTGGCTGGTGACCGGGGCAGCGTACTGCATCAGTGGTACGATATGGCAGCCTTCTGTAGTTTCAACAGACTGCTCTGACACTGTGTGGTGAATGATCTGCTGCTTGGCAGTGAAGTATGATGTGCAAAAACCCTGAGTGTATGGGGAAAAAACACACAAATTCCAATATGACAGTCCTCACAGCGGTCGCGTGGTCAGAAATCAGATGTGTATTGCATTTAGGATCACAAATGGCCCAGATCTGATGGGGAAAAAAAGGATTTATGTGGCTGCACTACTCTGAAAAAAATCAGTCTGTGTCATGTGACACGTGATAATTTTGATTACATTATTATTTGGAGGTCCAGACTCAAGAGGGTGTCACAAGAAAAATAGATATTTTCTTTGTGTTGCATACATGCAGGAGTCCTACTAAATTTACAGTATATAAATACGTTAAGTTAATTAATTGTGCAGTCAGTCTCTGTGTAAAAATAGAAATGTTCAGTTGTTCCTGAAACTTGTCACGTCTCAGTTTGGCAAAGATTAATATAGCACTGTTGTCACTTTTAGTATTTAGAGTTCCCATTCTCTTACATTGTGTTCTGCTTGTGCTTTGCACAGGCTCCTTTATTTGCAACTGAGTGTGTGTTAAGATAAGACTTTCACTTACCAGGCAGGGACACAAGATTTATAGCCCGCAGACCCAGAGCAAAGGCAACAAAGTGAAAGCAGTGTAAGGAGGACTAAAACAATTGGCCAAGGTATGTTGCATGACTAACTGAGCAAATGCATTTGATCTTGGCCTCGATCAAGCACCACTTGCCTGATGACAGAAACCAAAAGCATGATCTGTAAAAGCATTGTCTGTTAGACCAATCTAAAGTGGTTAGCAGTGATCCTTACCAGTAGGGCCAGCATTCACGAAAAGCCATAAATAGTTGTTCTCATAAGGAACACCCCTGTGCCCCACTCCCTGTGTTGGTAGAGCCTGTTTTTGCACAAATTACCAAGAGATCATTTCCCTGAGCTGTGA
Source organism: Epinephelus moara (assembly GCF_006386435.1). NCBI lineage: Eukaryota > Metazoa > Chordata > Actinopteri > Perciformes > Serranidae > Epinephelus > Epinephelus moara. The sequence continues at coordinate 10,279,812 of NC_065517.1, read as the reverse complement.
ACAATAAGCTCAGCACCTTGGATCTTCTAGCACAGCATTTTTGGGGGTTGATTATGTCGGGTTTTGTGAATTATTTATCCCTATTAATCATGCACACAGTGTTAATGCTGATAAATAAAATCAGTAATCTTTTCACTTAGCTTGAATAAGCTATGAAGTAAGTAGTAGTAAGTGGTGTAGTGCAATAACCTAAATCCTAGACATTATTCCATCATGATATCACAGGATCGATGAGCAACAGTAGTTCACAGCCCTAGTTTATCTCCTTGAATCCCAAAAAATATATCTACTTGGACTGTTAAAAGTGGCTTTGAATAAATGCATGTAGCAAAAACTTTGTTTGTAAACATCAAAGCAGACATAGGATCTATGAACAATTCAGCATTTGTTGATTTGGTCATTTATAGGTAACACTTATGACAGCAGTACAACTGTTTGAGTACAAGTTGGCATTATCTTGCTAACAGGGTAAAGGTAGCCTCTGTTAGCATAGCTTGGGTGCCTCCACCCAGCAGAGAAGGAGCCTGTAGTGGTGGAAATTGCTTGATGGTCTCACATACACACTGGGTAACACTAGTTTCACACAAGACTCAGTCATACACAGACATGGTTCCCTTTGTATCTGCAATGCTGTTGACATGCAGGGCTTGGCAGAACAGAAGTGGCATTGAGCAGAGACGTAGGAGGAATTTCTACGCCTGGAGTCCCACTCTACGCAGCAATGGCTGCTAGTAGCCAGACAGCCACTCTGCCTCCTCCTCCTCTCCAAATACCAAACGCCCTCCTTAACTTTCCTACTTGCTTTTTGCCTTGATTTCTTTTCCTTCTTGTATTGTTCTCTTCATGCACTCTTATGTGCCTTGGCAGTCTGTCTCTCTATCCCACTTTCTCTTTCTCAGCATTGACAGAGGCCTCTCAGAGTTGTTTACTACATCCACTGAACCCCCCCACCTCCCGCCTCTCCTCAGCTCTGTGAACATAAAAAATGACCACTGTGAGTTTTTGTCTCTGTTGCCATTATCAGCATCCCTCTCTCTACACCAGAGGCCAGATGTGGAGGAGGGATAGTGGTGAGTTTGTAATGAGCAAGTGTAGAATTGGGCAGCTGGCCCAGCTGACTGAACCAGAGGGCACACAGAGCCAGCAGCTCAACAGAGCTGAGTACTGCTGCTGAGGACTAGACTCAGTGTCACTGACTCAAGTGTGTGTGAGCCAGTGGCTGTGTGACATGCTATGTAATGGTTTGTGAGTGAGAGCATTTCAAGGAGCAACACGAGTACTTAAAAATGAGCTGTGCTTGATGTACGAGTCCTAACTACTAAAGAGTTCTTCAGTGTGTATGGAGCGTTTAGAGCATGGTTAATGGACCATAACAGTTGAATCCTGTGCTGGTATGTGAAGCCGACTGTAAGAGGGAAGATAAAGAGTGTCAATGACACGGCAGAGAGAAGCAAGGCTGCCATTGTGGTGGTGCTGGGCAGGTTTCTCCTTCTCCACCCAGCCCACCCTCTCCCATGCCTTGCAGCAGCACCCCGCGCCCCCCCTAGCCTGTGTCCATATTAGGGCAAAACTCAGCCAACCTCCCCTGGAGCTGAGCTCAACCCCCCAACACGCCCTGCTGTCACATTTGCTCCAGCGAAGGGAGCCTGAGGGAGACGCAGCTCCCCTAACCCAATTTGAAGGCCTGTTTTCAGAGCCAGTCAAAACAGCACAAGGATTTTAAAATGGATGCAGAAAGCCGAGGCTAACCTTGGTTTGTTTTTTAAGTGGCTGGTGTGTTTTAATGTTTATTTCTGAGGACCTGTAGTTAATGGGCTTAACTTGAGCAGAGCTTGACCATATGCCACTTGGTGATCACTTTTTGCCAAAGTGCCACGTTGATTTATACCTGCATACATCCTTAGTTTGAGTCACCCCAAGATTATAGAGCCCATAATCCCATAAAGCTGCACTGGTGCCAAGCTCCACTTATTGTGCAATCATTAATGGTATCAGTTTTTATCACAGTTGTGCTTCCCAACTTTACTTAGTCCTGGTGCTTGTTCATAATTGTTTTAGGACACCAAACTAACAGTAGCAACACTCAGCAGGCACTGAGGTAGTGAGTATGCACAGATTATACCAGGTCAAAGGTCAACACAACATACGTAGATGGTTTGGCTCATTTGTGTAGAGATTCAGTGCCAACATTATTAGTGAATTTTAGAGTGAAAACACTCATCAATAAGACCGAAGAGAAGCAGTCTGTACACAAAGTATGCTGCTGTGGTACTATAAAGGCACCTTGGATCGCACTGGTAGTGTGAGACACACTAGTTAAACAATTGGTATGTGCTTGCCAGTCATTTTCCTAGAGATTCCCAAACAGAAGTTATTTTGGGTCACTGGTGTTGATTTTGGTTTCCTGTGGTTTATACAAAATCCCTCTCAGAGGAAATGGGTTGACTTAACAGACATAAGAAGTATTGGGTTAGTACATAGACATGTCAGACCTGGGACAGTTCCTCTCGTCTAACTGAAACCTACTATCTAATCACGTCTTGTGAACACACAACTTGATAGATTTGGATGAGTACACACTAGCCAAAGAACTGATAGAGTGATAAAACTACCTGGTTATTATTTGAATCAGAAATCCAGTCAAGCAACAATGCAAAAACAAAAAAACATAGGTTGAATATGGTTCAGTACATGCCACGTTTTTGGGTTCACAATTTGATATGTTTGTGCCATAGTTGGGAAAATGAAAAATAATATTTTTTTCCATTTCTTTTTTTTAAAAAGTCTACACTAAAAGCAAGGTATTTGGCCACATTTGTTGCTGTACAAAAGGCAGGAGGCACTCAAACATAGCATTATGGTCAATAGAAGAACTAAATGCCCTGTGGCATTATGTTGCTGTAGCATGTTATAAGTAATATCAATCAATCAATCAATTTTATTTATAAAGCCCAATATCACAAATCACAGTTTGCCTCACAGGGCTTTACAGCATACAACATCCCTCTGTCCTTTGGACCCTCACAGCGGATAAGGAAAAACTCCCCAAAAAACCCCTTTAACGGGGAAAAAAAA